>NC_041390.1:526778531-526837559 GCF_002162155.2 Triticum dicoccoides | reverse complement strand
CTCCCCGTGCCACTGCCGATCCCGGACCACCGCGCCCACGGCCAACTCCGGCACCCCGCTGCGCCCGGCGCTCCCGCCCATCGAGCGCCCATGGCCTCGTCCGCCATAGCCGCGCTCGTCGCCGGCGGCTGCGACCCGCGACCCGCTCTCCCCCTCCGCTCGCCGGCCGGCCTCCTCGCCGCGGTCGGCGCCCTCCCCTGGCCGCGCCATGGGCATTGCCCCGCCTGCGCCCTCCATCGCCTCCGTGCGGTTGCGCGTGCGCCCGCACCCGATAACGCCCACGCCCGCTATGGCCCCTGTGCCACTGACAGTGGGGCCCCGCCCCCAGAACGTTTAAAAAAAGAGATAATAATAATTAATTAATTAATTAGCTAATTAAATAACTTAATTAATCCTGTTTAGTTAAACTAATTAAACTTAATTAACCTAAATATCTAATTAAACTAACTAATCTGTTAGTTAGGGCGATGTGTCAATGACAGATGGGACCCACACGTCAGCTTGACCCAATCAACACCTCTGTTGACTGCTGACATCATGCTGACGTTGGCAAGCACTATTCTGGATAATGTTGAATTAAAATAATTAAATAAATGCTAAAAATGATTTAAATCTTTTAAAATTAATATAAAATAAAATCGTAGCTCGGATGGAAAAACTTTGTACATAAAATTTGCTCAGAACGACGAGACAAATTCGGATACGCAGCCCGTTCGTCCGCCACACATCCCTAGCATAGCAAACACGCAACCTTCCCCCTCCGATTCATTTGTCCGAAAACGCGAAACACCGGGGATACTTTCCCGAATGTTTTCCCCCTTCGCCAGTATCACCTCCTACTGCGTTAGGGCACACCTAGCACCGCTCATTGTCATGTCATGCATCGTTATGCATCTGTTTGCATTGTATTCATTGTTTCTTCCCCCTCTTCTCTCCGATAGACTACGAGACTGACGCCGCTACTGGTACCCCAATCAACTACGTTGTTGACGACCCCTCCTTCTTGCCAGAGCAACCAGGCAAGCCCCCCCCCCCCTTGATCACCAGATATCGCCTACTCTTCTCTATACTGCTTGCATTAGAGTAGTGTAGCATGTTACTGCTTTCCATCAATCATATTCTATTGCATAGCCTGTCATTGTTGCTACAGTTGTTGATACCTTACCTGCAATCCTAAATGCTTAGTATAGGATGCTAATATTCCATCACTGGCCCTACATTCTTGTCTGTCTGCAATGCTATACTATCGGGCCGTGATCACTTGGGAGGTGATCACGGGTATATATTATATATCTTATACATGATACATGTGATGACTAAAGACGGGTTGGCTCGTAGAGTACCCGCGAGTGATTCACGGATTGGGGGCTAAAAGGACCTTTGTCCCGACGGCCCTCTAGGTGGATCTTTGTGGCGGAGCGACAGGGCAGGTTGAGACCGCCTAGGAGAGAGGTGGGCCTGGTCCTGGTCGGCGTTCACGGTTACTTCAAAATAACACGCTTAGCGAGATCTTGGTATTTGACCTGAGTCTGGCCACTAGCCTATACGCACTAACCAACTACGCGGGAACAGTTATGGGCACTCGACGTCGTGGTATCAGGCGAAGCCTTCGTGACGTCAGCGACTGAGCGGCGCACGCCGAGTTGGACTAGAACGCCTGCTCTTGTATAAGGGAGGCTAGGTCTGCTCGCCAGCCGTGTACGCAACATGCAGGTGTGCAATGGGCGATGGGCCCAGACCCCTACGCCATAGGATATAGACCGGTGTGCTGACCTCTCTATTGTGCCTAGGTAGGGCTGCGACGTGTTGATCTTCCGAGGCCGGGTATGACCCAGAAAAGTGTGTCCGGACAAAGGGGATCGAGCATGTTGGAAAATGTGGTGCACCCCTACAGGGAAGTTTATCTATTCAAATAGCCGTGTCCCTCGGTAAAAGGACGACCCGGAGTTGTACCTTGACCTTATGACAACTAGAACCGGATACTTAATAAAACACACCATTCCAAGTGCCAGATACAACCGGTGATCACTCTCTCACAGGGCGACGAGGGGAGGATCACCGGGTAGGATTATGCTATGCAATGATACTTGGTGAACTTACCATCTATTCTCTTCTACATGCTGCAAGATGGAGGTTACCAGAAGCGTAGTCTTCGATAGGACTAGCTACCCCCCCTCTTATTCCGGCATTCTGCAGTTTAGTCCACATATACTACCCCCTTTCCCATTTGATACCAATGCATACATATGTAGTGTTAGCTCCTTGCTTGCGAGTACTTTGGATGAGTACTCACGGTTGCTTTGCTCCCCCCATTTCCCCCTTTCTATACCCGATTGCTGCGACCAGACGTTGGAGTCCGGGAGCAAGATGCCACCGTTGACGACGACTCCTACTACACTAGAGGTGCCTACTACTACGTGCAGGCCGCTGACGACGACTAGGAGTAGTTTAGGAGGATCCCAGGCAGGAGGCCTTGCCTTTTCGATCGTTGCTACTTTTGTGCTAGCCTTCTTAAGGCAAACTTGTTTAACTTATGTCTGTACTCAGATATTGTTGCTTCTGCTGACTCTTGTGTATTCGAGCCCTCGAGGCCCCTGGCTTGTAATATAAAGTTGTCTGGAGTTGTGTTGTGATATCTTCCCATGAGTCCCTGATCTTGGTCGTACACATTTGCGTGCATGATTAGTGTACGGTTAAATCAGGGGCGTCACATCACTACTCTAAGTATTGTTGCAAACCAATTCATATTTTGTTTTTGCATTATAGCTACTGTAATATAACTTTTCCATGGATTAATCCACTGATAGAAATCGATAGTTTCATCAAAACAAAGCAAACTATGCATCAAACACAGAATCTGTCTTAAACGGGACAGTCTGTAGTAATCTGAACATTCACCATACTTATGGTACTCCAAAAATTTGGAAAAATAGTAAAAATAAATAATTTGTATAGAAAGACAGTGCAAGAAGTTTCAGAACCGTTTGACGTTCTAGTAAAAAATGTAAAATCGTGCACTACAGCCAAAGTTTCTGTTTTGCACCGCACAAACCAACAAGCAACGTAAACATCCTAAAGGCAAATCTTGGCACATTATTTTTATAATACAATGGAATTATAAAAGGGGATAATTATTTTTGTTGAAAAGTTTCTGTAATCAAGATTCACAAAGTTTCCGTGAGCATGAACAAAGTTCAAGGAGCTCCCCCACTTCAACAATGCTTGTCTCTCTCACTTTCACTTTCCTTGTTGAAAAGTTTTGGGTTCCCCTCTTTATTTTTTTGTTTTTAAACTATATAAAAGCACTCAACAGAGGTAAATGACACTCTAAAACTTTCGGGTTGTCTCCCTGGCAGCGCTTTCTTTAAAGCCATTAAGCTAGGCATATAGTGCTCAAGTAATGGATCCACCTGGATCCCAAGGTACATCAAAGTCAATTTTAATTAACAATGATTTGTGATTTAGTAGTGAGCACAAAGTAACATATATCATGCAACAACGAAGTCTAACTCTCTTCCTATGCATCGGCATGTCATAAAAGAATAATTCATGCACACATAGTAAAGGCCAATGCATAGTATAAACAATTTCTTGCAATTTTATCATATTGGAAACATGGAGAGGCGGAGATGTAGTTCCTCTCTCATAATAATTGCAAGTAGTAGCAGCAATCACATGCATATTATATCTATCAAAATCATCATGTGTAGTAGTAAAACACAACCCATCAATATAATCCTTAATATGGGCAAACCTCTCCGATATAGTGTAGTCGGGAGAATTCAAAAAGATAATAGGACTATCATGTGTGGGTGCAATAGCAACAATTTCATGTTTAACATAAGGATCTATAGCAAGTTCATCTCCATAAGCATAATTCATATTGGCATCTTGGCCACAAGCATATCAAGAATCATTAATAAGGGATATTTCAAAAGAATCAACGAGATCATAACAATCATCATAGCATTCATCCTTCGGTAAATTCGAAGGGAAATTAAAAAATGTATGAGTTGAAGAGTTACTCTCATTAGAAGGTGGGCACGGGTAGCTAATCCGCTCTTCCTCCTTTTGTTCTTCGCTCTCCTCATCATCTTTTTCATCCAATGAGCTCACAGTTTCATCAAATTCTTCTTCCATAAACTCCAACAAAATATTAGTCTCTTCTTGGATAGCGGAGACTCTCTCAATAAAATCATCAATATCGGAATTGAATTCTTAATTTTGATAGCAATATTTAAGTATAGCAAAAATTTCAGGTCTGTAAACAGCATCATCAAGATTTTCACTCTTTAAACAAAGATTCAATTTCATAAGCACCCATAAAAGCAACGAATTCTTCTATTCGTTCCACATCATAGTAATCATATATACCATTAGCATAGGAAGCTAAGGTTTCATTATCATTAAATTCACATGAAAAGGGAAGGTGTGGAGCCTTCTTCCTAGAGCAACAAGTATAATCATATCTCAAGCATAGTTGCCGAGCATACCAATGCAACATATAAATTTGATCCCATAATAGATTCCCTTTTTGAGTCAAGCGATAATCCCTAAAGTATTCACGTTGATCCAACATGTCTCCCATTACGTAATTGAATGGGGTTTTCTCAGGATTATTAAAGTAGTGCATAATATCTTTCACATAATGAGCATCGAGGGTTTTAGGAGGTTCCCCATCTCCATGAGTAGCAAGTAAACCTATTTTTTGGAATTTCGTGTTCCATATCCATAACTAAAGATAGAGAACAACTTATAACAGAAAATAAAAATTACTTAGTGATAAAGCAAACAAGCACACACGAGAATATTCACCCCACGCTATAACTCCCCGGCAACGGTGCCAGAAAAAGGTCTTGATAACCCACAAGTATAGGGGATCAATTGTAGCCTCTTTCTCTAAGTAAGAGTGTCGAACCCAACGAGGAGCTAAAGGTAGAACAAATATTCCCTCAAGTTCTATTGACCACCGATACAACTCTACGCACGCCAAGCTTTTAAATCAAGGTCGATATAACTGATATAAAGGTTGATATATCACTTTTGGGGCTCTACCAATATATACATAACATATCATTTTGTAAATATCATTTTCAAACATATCACCCGATATGGACCGAAATATCAATGGATATGGCTGATATCTAGCCCGATATGTCCACCGATATAGCACAATACATAGATAACAATAGTTCTTTATTAAAGAACAGTGAAATAAGATTATGCAATTACAACTTCAACATATATTATCAAAGTCATGCACAATGTTTCGTACAAATGAATACATATCATATGTTTTTTAATCATAGAGTATGAATTTTGTCAATATTTCCTTAATAGTTTCTTAATCAACAAGTTAATAAACTAGGAATCTAAACGTGTTATGTTGAAGCTTGCCATCATACATTTTGTTTTACTAAAAATACAAGTTTTGAACAAGAATAATGAAAAAACTAGACATGTTTTCTCCGATATATCTACATATCGTCCGATATATCACCCGATATCCGACATTCGATATGTCGAAGCCAAACCGATACTAACCCGATATCCGATATTTTGAAGCTTGACGCACGCTTAATGTTTGCTTTACCTAGAACAAGTATGAAACTAGAAGTACTTTGTAGGTGTTGTAGGCTAGGTTTGCAAGATAATAAACAGCACGCAAATAAAAAGTAGGGTCTGTTTTAGATGAAGACACAACTAAGTTAGTTTTAGTAGAGAGCTTGTTGTCACACAAGAAAGTTATTTGTCCCTAGGCAATCGATAACTAGACCGGTAATCATTATTGCAATTTTATTTGAGGGAGAGGCATAAGCTAGCATACTTTCTCTTCTTGGATCATATGCACTTATGATTGGAACTCTAGCAAGCATCCACAATTACTAAAGATCATTAAGGTAAAACCCAACCATAGCATTATAAGGCATCAAGTCCTCTTTGTTCCCATACGCAAACAACCTACTTACTCGGGTCTATGTTTCTATCACTCACGCCACCCACCATAAGCAAATCATGGACATATTGAAAACCCTACAGTGGGAATACCTCACGCTTGCGCGACACGGAGAGCACCATAGGACAACACCAATAATAAAACATGCAACTCAAACCAATCACGATCATCAATTAACCCATAGGACAAAACGGATCTACTCAAATATCATAGGATAGCCATACATCATTGGGAAATAATATATAGCATTGAGTACCATGTTTAAGTAGAGATTACAGCGGGTAAAAGAGGGTTTACACCGCTACATAGAGGGGGGAAGAGTTGGTGATGATGGCGGTGAAGTTATTGGTGTAGATTGCGGTGATGATGATGGCCCCGGCAGTGTTCCGGCGCCACCGGGAGAGAGGGGGAGAGAGCCCCCCTTCTTCTTCTTCTTCTTCTTCTTCTTCTTCCTTGACCTTCCCCCTAGATGGGAGAAGGGTTTCCCCTCTGGTCCTTGGTCTCCATGGCATGGGAGGGGCGGGAGCCCCTCCGAGATTGGATCTGTCTCTCTGTCTCTCTCTGTTTCCGCCTTCCAGATTCTACCCTTTCACTGTTTCTTAAATTCCTGGGGATCCATAACTCTGATTGGGATGAATTTTGGACACGATTTTTATCCGGATATTAGCTTTCTTGCAGCGAAAGAAGGGCACCAACCACCTTATGGGGTGGCCACAAGGGCCCAGGGCACCCCCCTGCCTCGTGTCTCCCTCGGGCATCGTCTCACGTTGATTCTTCTTCCCAAAAATCACATATATTCCAAAAAAAATCTCTGTCGGTTTTTATCCCGTTTGGACTCCGTTTGATATGGATTTTCTGCGAAACAAAAAACATGCAACAAACAAGAACAGGCACTGGGCACTGGATCAATATGTTAGTCCCAAAAATAGTATAAAAAGTTGCCAAAAGTATATGAAAGTTGTAGAATATTGGCATGGAACAATCAAAAATTATAGATATGATGGAGATGTATCACATAGCAAAGTCATAGCAACATCAATCTTAGAACATAATGGATACTAGGGATCAAGCCCTAACAAAACTAACTCGATTACATGGTAAATCTCATCCAAACCATCACCGTCCAGCAAGCCTACGATGAGATTACTCACGCACGGCGGTGAGCATCATGAAATTGGTGATGGAGGATGGTTGATGATGACGATGGCGACATATTCCCCTCTCCAGAGCCCCGAACGGACTCCAGATAAGCCCTCCTGAGGAAGATTAGGGCTTCGGCGGCGGCTCCGTATCGTACAACGCGATAAATCCTTCTCTTTGATTTTTCTCCCCGAAAGTGAATATATGGAGTTGGGGTTGAGGTCGGTGGAGTACCAGGGGGCCCACAAGGAAGGGGCGTGCCCTAGGGGGGGGGCTGCACCCTCGTGGACAGGGTGTGGGCCCTCTGATGCTGATTCTTTCGCCAATATTTTTCATTAATTCCAAAATGTGTCTCCGTGGGTTTTCAGGTCATTCCGAGAACTTTTATTTCTGCACAAAAATAACACCATGGCAGTTCTGCTGAAAACAACGTCAGTCCGGGTTAGTTCCATTCAAATCATGCAAGTTAGAGTCCAAAACAAGGGCAAAAGTGTTTGGAAAAGTAGATACGTTGGAGACGTATCACTCATTAGTCACATTGTTGCAAGGCTTTTAGTGATGTGCATTACCGAGAGGGCCCAGAGATACCTCTCTGATACACGAAGTAACAAATCCTAATCTCGATCTATGCCAACTCAACAAACACCTTCGGAGACACCTGTAGACCATCTTTATAATCACCCAGTTACGTTGTGACGTCTGATAGCACACAAGGTGTTCCTCCGGTATTCGGGAGTTGCATAATCTCATAGTCAGAGGAATATGTATAAGTCATGAAGAAAGCAATAGCAATAAAACTAAACGATCATTATGCTAAGCTAACGGATGGGTCTTGTCCATCACATCGTTCTCTAATGATGTGATCACGTTCATCAAATGAAAACACATGTCTATGGTTAGGAAACTTAATCATCTTTGATTAACGAGCTAGTCAGGTAGAGGCATACTAGGGACACTTTGTTTTGTCTATGTATTCACACATGTATCAAGTTTCTGGTTAATACAATTCTAGCATGAATAATAAAAATTTATCATGATATAAGGAAATATAAATAACAACTCTATTATTGCCTCTAGGGCATATTTCCTTCAGTCTCCCACTTGCACTAGAGTCAATAATCTAGATTACATAGTAATGATTCTAACACGCATGGAGTCTTGGTGTTGATCATGTTTTGCTCGTGGAAGAGGCTTAGTTAACAGGTCTGCAACATTCGGATCCGTATGTATTTTGCAAATCTCTATGTCTCCCTCCTTGACTTGATCACAGATGGAATTGAAGCGTCTCTTGATGTGTTTGGTTCTCTTGTGAAATCTGGATTCCTTCGCCAAGGCAATTGCTCCAGTATTGTCACAAAAGATTTTCATTGGACCCGATGCACTAGGTATTACACCTAGATCGGATATGAACTCCTTCATCCAGACTCCCTCATTTGCTGCTTCTGAAGCAGCTATGTACTCCTCTTCACACGTAGATCCCGCCATGACGCTCTACTTGGAACTGCACCAACTTACAGCTCCACCATTCAATATAAATATGTATCCGGTTTGCGACTTAGAGTCATCCAGATCAGTGTCAAAGCTTGCATCGACGTAACCATTTACGACAAGCTCTTTGTCACCTTCATAAACGAGAAACATATCCTTAGTCCTTTTCAGGTATTTCAGGATGTTCTTGACCGCTGTCCAGTGATCCACTCCTGGATTACTTTGGTACCTCCCTGCTAAACTTATAGCAAGGCACACATCAGGTCTGGTACACAACATTGCATACATGATAGAACCTATAACTGATGCATAGGGAATGACTTTCATTTTCTCTCTATCTTCTGCAGTGGTCAGGCATTGAGTCTGACTCAACTTCACACCTTGTAACACAGGCAAGAACCCTTTCTTTGACTGATCCATTTTGAACTTCTTCAAAACTTTACCAAGGTATGTGCTTTGTGAAAGTCTAATTAAGCATCTTGATCTATCTCTATAGATCTTGATACCCAATATATAAGCAGCTTCACCGAGGTCTTTCATTGAAAAATTCTTATTCAAGTATTCTTTTATGCTATCCAAAAATTATGTATTATTTCCAATCAACAATATGCCATCCACATATAGTATTAGAAATGCTACAGAGCTCCCACTCACTTTCTGTTAAATACAGGCTTCTCCAAAAGTTTGTATAAAACCATATGCTTTGATCACACTATCAAAGCATATATTCCAACTCCGAGAGGCTTGCACCAGTTCATAAATGGATTGCTGGAGCTTGCACACTTTGTTAGCACCTTTAGGATCGACAAAACCTTCTGGTTGCATCATATACAACTCTTCTTTAAGATATCCATTAAGGAATGCAGTTTTGACATCCATTTGCCAAATTTCATAATCATAAAATATGGAAATTGCTAACATGATTCAGACAGACTTAAGAATCGCTATGGGTGAGAAGGTCTCATCGTAGTCAACTCCTTGAACTTGTCAAAAACCTTTCACAACAAGTCAAGCTTTCTAGACAGTAACATTACCGTCAACGTCAGTCTTCCTCTTGAAAATCCATTTATTCTCTATGGCTTGTCGATCATCGGGCAAGTCAACCAAAGTCCACACTTTGTTCACATACATGGATCCAATCTCAGATTTCATGGCCTCAAGCCATTTCATGGAATTTGGGCTCATCATCGCTTCCTCATAGTTCGTAGGTTCGTCATGGTCAAGTAACATGACCTCCAGAACAGGATTACCATACCACTCTGGTGCAAACCGTACTCTTGTTGACCTACAAGGTTCAGTAGTTACTTGATCCGAAGTTTCGTGATCATCATCATTAACTTCCTCACTAATTGGTGTAGGAATCACTGGAATTGATTTCTATGATGAAATAATTTCCAATTCGGGAGAAGGTACAGTTACCTCATCAAGTTCTACTTTCCTCCCACTCACTTCTTTCGAGAGAAACTCCTTTGCTAGAAAGGATCCATTCTTAGCAACGAATATCTTGCCTTCGAATCTGTGATAGAAGGTGTACCCAACAGTTTCCTTTGGGTATTTTATGAAGACACATTTCTCCGATTTGGGTTCGAGCTTATCAGGTTGTAGCTTTTTCACATAAGCATCACAGCCCCAAACTTTAAGAAACGACAATTTAGGTTTCTTGCTAAACCACAGTTCATATGGTGTCGTCTCAATGGATTTAGATGATGCCCTATTTAACGTGAATGTAGCCGTATCTAAAGCATAACCCCAAAACGATAGCAGTAAATCGGTAAGAAACATCACAGATCGCACCGTATCTAATAAAGTATGGTTACGACGTTCGGACACACCATTACGTTGTGGTGTTCCAGGTGGCGTGAGTTGCGAAACTATTCCACATTGTTTCAAATTAAGACCACACTCATAACTCAAATATTCACCTCCACGATCAGATTGTAGAAACTTTATTTTCTTGTTACGATAATTTTCCACTTCACTCTGAAATACTTTGAACTTTTCAAATGTTTCAGACTTATGTTTCATTAAGTAGATATACCCATATATGCTCAAATCATCTGTGAAGGTCAGAAAATAACGATACCAACCTCGAGCTTCAACACTCATCGGACCGCATACATCAGTATGTATTATTTCCAATAAGTCAGTTGCTCGCTCCATTGTTTCGGAGAACGGAGTCTTACTCATCTTGCCCATGAGGTATGGTTCGCAAGCATCAAGTGATTCCAAAAGTCCATCAACATGGAGTTTCTTCATGCGCTTTACACCAATATGACCTAAACGGCAGTGCCAAAAATAAGTTGCACTATCATTATTAACTTTGCATCTTTTGGCTTCAATACTATGAATATGTGTATCACTATAATCGAGATTCAACAAAAATAGACCACTCATCAAGGGTGCATGACCATAAAAGATATTACTCATATAAATAGAATAACAATTATTCTATGATTTAAACGAATAACCGTCTCGCATCAAACAAGATCTAGATATAATGTTCATGCTCAACGCTGGCACCAAATAACAATTACTTAGGTCTAAAACTAATCCCGACGGTAGATATAGAGGTAGCGTCCCGACGGCGATCACATCAACCTTGGAACCATTTCTGACGTGCATCATCACCTCGTCCTTAGCCAATCTTTGTTTAATCCGTAGCCCCTATTTCGAGTTGCAGATATGAGCAACAGAACCAGTATCAAATACTCGGGTGCTACTACGAGCATTAGTAAGGTACACATCAATAACATGTATAAATATACCTTTCACTTTTCCATCCTTCTTATCCGCCAAATACTTGGGGCAGTTCCGCTTCCAGTGACCAGTCCCTTTGCAGTAGAAGCACTCAGTTTCAGGCTTAGGTCCAGACTTGGGTTTCTTCCCTTGAACAGCAACTTTCTTGCTATTCTTCTTGAAGTTCCCCTTCTTCCCTTTGCCCTTTTTATTGAAACTAGTGGTCTTGTTAACCATCAACACTTGATGCTCCTTCTTGATTTCTACCTCCGCAGCTTTTAGCATCGCGAAGATCTCGGGAATTGTTTTTTCTATCCCTTGCATCTTATAGTTCATCATGAAGCCTTTATAGCTTGGTGGCAGTGATTGAAGAACTCTGTCAATGACATTATCATCAGGAAGATTAACTCCGAGATGAGTCAAGCGGTTATGGTACCCAAACATTCTGAGTATGTGTTCATTGACAAAACTATTCTCCTCCATCTTGTAGCTATGGAACTTGCTGGAGACTTTATACCTCCCAACTCGGGCATTTGCTTGAAATATTAACTTCAACTCCTGGAACATCTCATATGCTCCATGACGTTCAAAACGTCTTTGAAGTCCCGATTCTAAGCCGTAAAGCATGGCACACTGAACTATTGAGTAGTCATCAGCCTTGCTCTGCCAGACGTTCATAACGTCTGGAGTTGCTCCTGCAGCGGGTCTTGCACCTAGCGGTGCTTCCAGGATGTAATTCTTCTATGCAGCAATGAGGATAATCCTCAAGTTATGGACCCAGTCCGTGTAGTTGTTACCATCATCTTTCAACTTAGCTTTCTCTAGGAACGCATTAAAATTCAAGGGAACGGTAGCACGGGCCATTGATCTACAACAAAATAGATATGCAAAAACTATCAGGTACTAAGTTCATGATAAATTAAAGTACAATTAATCATATTACTAAAGAACTCCCACTTAGATAGACATCCCTCTAGTCATCTAAATGATCACGTGATCCATATCAACTAAACCATGTCCGATCATCACGTGAGATGGAGTAGTTTTCAATGGTGAACATCACTATCTTGATCATATCTACTATATGATTCACGTTCGACCTTTTGGTCTCAGTGTTCCGAGGCCATATCTGCATATGCTAGGCTCGTCAAGTTTAACCCGAGTATTCTTCACGTGCAAAACTGGCTTGCACCCGTTGTATGTGAACGTAGAGCTTATCACACCCGATCATCACGTGGTGTCTCGGCACGATGAACTGTAGCAATGGTGCATACTCAGGGAGAACACTTACTCCTTGAAATTTAGTGAGGGATCATTGAGGGAGTCCTGGATTAGGGGGTCTCCGGACAGCCGGACTATATCCTTTGGCCGGACTGTTGGACTATGAAGATACAAGATTGAAGACTTCGTCCCGTGTCCGAATGGGACTCTCCTTGTCATGGAAGGCAAGCTTGGAAATACGGACATGTAGATCTCCTCCCTTGTAACCGAATCTGTGTAACCCTAGCCCCCTCCGGTGTCTATATAAATCGGAGGGTTTAGTCCATAGGACAAGAACAATCATACCATAGGCTAGCTTATAGGGTTTAGCCTCTACGATCTCGTGGTAGATCAACTCTTGTAATACTCATATCATCAAGATCAATCAAGCAGGACGTAGGGTATCACCTCCATCGAGAGGGCCCGAACCTGGGTAAACATCGTGTCCCCCGCCTCTTGTTACCATCCGCCTTAGACGCATAGTTTGGGACCCCCTACCCGAGACCGCCGGTTTCGACACCGACATTGGTGCTTTCATTGAGAGTTGCACTGTGCCGTCACCGTAAAGGCTTGATGGCTCCTTCGATCATCGGTAACGATGCTGTTCAGGGTGAGGTTTTCCTCCCCGGACAGATCTTTGTATTCGGCGGCTTCGCACTGCGGGCCAACTCGCTTGGCCATCTGGAGTAGATCGAGAGCTACACCCCTGGCCATCAGGTCAGGTACGGAAACTTAAACTACACCGCCGACATCCGCGGAGACTTGATCTTCGACGGATTCGAGCCCATGTCAGGTGCGCCGCACAATCACGATGAGCATGACGTAACTCTGTCGTCGGACAGTGTTCGAGAGATCGCATCTGCAACTACTCCGGCCCTCAATATGGAGCAAAGTGCGCCATCCGAGGACAGGTGGATAGACCCTGCCATGGAGGCCGCACTCTCAGTGGCGATAGAGCCGAATACTGACTTCACCCCTTGCGAGAGCCGTGTTGCCGAACCATTGGATTCGTCCCCGGCCATAGGCTCCGAGCCGCCTGCGTCCGTGCCTATCGAATCCGATTGGGCACCGATCATGGAGTTTACCTCCGCGGATATCTTTCAGCACTCGCCTTTCGGCGATGTGCTAAATTCATTAAGGTCTCTCTCCTTGTCAGGAGAACCTTGGCCGAACTATGTCCGGCTAGAAGGGGATGCGGACGACGAAGAAATTCACTGCCCACCCACCACCCACTTAGTAGCCACTGTCGACGATTTAACCGACATGCTCGATTTCGACTCCAAAGACATCGACGGCATGGACGACGATGCAGGAGAGGAACAGGAGCCAGTGCCCATAGAGCGCTGGACAACCACTTCATCACATGACATATACATGGTGGATACACCTAAAGAAGGCAATGACGACAAGACAGCGGAGGATGACCCCTCCAACAAGCAAACAAAGTGCCGGCGTAGGCGCCGCCCCAAATCTCGCCTCGGCAAAAACAACGCAAGAGAAAATAACACTCCAGTCGACTCCAGAGGAAATGACGACCACATTGACCTAGCGGTAGAGCACGATGAAACTGCAAATGATGAACATAGTACGGATCTGATGTCCAAACAGGACGACGCCATGGATAAACCTCATCAACCCCACTCTGGGGAGGAAAACAGTCCGGACGAAGATGCACACATCATCCTGGAAAGGCACTTGGAACAAGAGAACCTCCGCAGCAGGCTTATTGGCACAACGAGGAGTCTGAAGAAGCAGAAGCAAAGGCTTAAGGCCGCACAAAATACGCTCAACAACAGGTGGAACAAAGTGCTCGACAACAAAGAAAAGTATGGTGGCAGTTACCACACAAAGAACTATCCAAAGCGCAAGCTATTACCTGAATTCGACGATGAGGCCTTAGAGCCCACACAACCTAAAAATAAAACGGCTAACCGGCCGGATCAACCACCTTGTGGGCACGATAGAGCGGCTAACAAAGCCGCACATAAGTCAACACACGATCTACGTCAGGACTTGCGCCAAAAATCCTGTATGACCAGATCCATCTATGGATCTAGGAAGCGCGCTCCGGCACAAAACCAACATCGAATACTACAACCGTCCGAACGCCATGATACATCCAAATACAGGGGTGCCGCACACCCCCTATGTTTCACCGATGAGGTGCTGGACCATGAATTTCTAGAAGGATTCAAACCGGTGAACATAGAGGCGTACGACGGGACCACAGACCCTGGGTTCTAGATTGAGGACTTTATCCTCCATATCCATATGGCTCGCGGAGACGATCTCCACGCCATCAAGTAATTTCCCCTCAAGCTTAAAGGACTAGCTCGGCACAGGCTGGAAAGCCTCCCCGAAAACTCAATTGGAAGTTGGGAGGAGCTCGAGGATGCTTTTCGGGCTAATTTTCAAGGGACCTATGTCCGACCTTCGGATGCAGACGATTTAAGTCATATAATTCAACAGCCCGGAGAGTTAGCCCAAAAGCTTTGGAATAGGTTTCTCACTAAGAAGAACCAAATCGTCGACTGTCCGGACGCCGAAGCCTTAGCAGCTTTCAAGCACAGCGTCCGAGACGAATGGCTTGCCAGACACCTCGGCCAAGAAAAACTGAGAACAATGGCAGCCCTGACAAGCCTCATGACCCGCTTTTGCGTGGGCGAAGATAGCTGGTTAGCCCGCAGTAGCACTAGCGACCCAAGCACATCCGAAGTCAGGGATGGCAATGGAAAACCACGACGCAGTAAAAGCAAGCGTCGAAATAAAGAAGACAGCCCAGATAATACGGCGGTAAACGCTGGATTCAGGGGCTCTCGACCAGGTCAGCGGAAAAAGCCTTTCAAAGGCAGCAGAGATGGACCGTCCAGCCTAAACAAGATTCTAGACAAACTATGTCAGATTCATGGCACCCCCGATAAACCTGCAAATCACACCCACAGAGAATGCTGGGTCTTCGAGTAGGCCGGTAGGCTAACCGCCAAACACAAGGGGAGGGAGACACCAAGCGAAGACGAGGACAAACCTCGCCGGCAAAGCACTGGAGAACAGAAAAAATTTCCACCATAGGTTAAAACAGTAAACATGATCCACGTGAAGAAGAGGAGAAGCAAACATGCACTCCGAGACATACGCGTCATAGAGCCTGTCACCCCTAAGTTCAAACCCTGGTTGGCCTGCCCGATCACTTTTGATCGCAGGGATCACCCGACAAGCATTCGACATGAAGGATTGGCCGCCTTGGTGTTAGACCCAATAATAAACGGATACCATATCACACGAGTCCTAATGGATGGAGGCAGTGGTATAAATCTGATATATCAGGACACAGTCCGCAAAATGGGGATAGACCTGACAAAAATCAGCCATAGTAATACTACCTTCAAGGGAGTAATACCAGGCCCAGAGGCCTCCACGGGCTCTCTAATACTAGAGGTTGTATTCAGTTCACCCGACAACTACCGAAGTGAGAAGTTAGACTTCAACATTGCTCCATTCCGAAGCGGCTATCAAGCACTACGCGGAAGAACAACTTTTGCTCGTTTTAATGTGGTACCACATTACGCTTCTCTTAAGCTTAAGATGCCTGGTCCACATGGCACCATCACAGTTAGTGGAGATATTGGGTGTTCTCTATGCGTAGAAGAACATGCGGCGGCTTTAACAGCCGAGCACTAGCCGGCCTCACCAACCAGAATAAATGACAGGTCGTCAAGACCGCGGACACGGTTCGACGAGTCCGGCGCATCACTAGATATACCTGAGATTGGTTTGATGGTTAAACCTTCATAGACGGTACCAGGGGCTTCTCGCGTGTAATCAGGGCTAGTTCGGCTCAACTTGACTTATCTTGAATTTTAATGGTTTATCGAGAATAACCAATTTTTTGGCACGACAACTTTTACCTAAGTTCTTCTCTTCTACAGATGACAATCGTGAGGCACCCGTCCAGGACACGGCACAATGGAGACACAGGCGCAGACGTGCAGCAGGGACCCGCTCAAAGGTTTCTTTTCAGATTAAGACCACCCTGCGTAAACTTTTTTTACTGTCTCTTGTTGTTCACATCCTCCGGATACTCAATACAACCGAGAAGGATGTTGATGTTATTGGCACTTCACCACGTCAGAATATTGCACGTACTTGGACACTCGGGGTTTATTATTAAGGGCATTGTTCAACCCGATATATGTTATATGTTATAAAGACCGAATACCTTAGGGAGTGTTTGGCGTCGCGAGTTTGGCCTTATATGCATCAGCTCCGAATCATGTCTTTGGTCAAATGTTGGGTTTGCCCGGCTCCCGTGTTTTGCTACCTTACATTCCGCTCTATTAGCTAAGGCGGCACCAGGAGAACTACTGTGATTGTGCCCTGGTTCATCCAGATGAGCACCTCAGTAGAGAAAGCCGAAAATTGACTGTCATTATAAAGCGCGAGACTGGTCAACCACTCGATGACTTAGCGGAATCTTCGGGATTCCTCTGCATTAACGAAGGGCCGTTTCCAGGTCATGTACGTACGCGCACCGTATTCGGGTGAGCGTGGAGGTACCAGGGGCTATATAGTAGTCCCACCGTCAAACTCCTATGGCTAAGTGAAAGTGTTAAAGCAATATAGTACGATTGCCTCGTTCGCTGTGCTACCACCTCCTTAATGGACCAAGACGTTGGATCAAGTGTGAATACACGTTTTTTGCGAACACCCCCACATTATATGCGTGGGGGTTGAAGCCGACTACTGCAAACTTTCAGGTTATATACATATAAACATAAACGGCCGCACAGGAGGCATCATAATACTTTCAGGCAAAAGTATAAACACAACCTTTATAATTCAATAAAACATTGTTTTTACAATAGGAATACATGTCACTAGAACATAATATTCTTCGAGCACTGAGCCTCTATTGAACGAGCGCCTTCAAGGACTTCTTCAAAGTAGTGCTCGGCAGATACTCGGCCTACGACCGAACTCTGGGTTGCAATAGCGGTGGCCTCCATCTCTGCCAGTATGTCTTGACACGGGCAAGTGCCATACGCGCACCCTCTATGCACGCCGACCTCTTCATAGCGTCGATGTGCGGCACAGCACCAAGGAACTGTTGCACTAAACTAAAATAACTATTTGGCCTTGGCCCTTCTGGCCACAGATGATCCACAACAGACCTCATGGCAAGCCCGGACAACCTATGGAGCTCGGCCCACTTGGCCATTCGCTCATTCAACAGTAGCGGACGCACTGGAACATGGAACTGTGACCAGAATAGCTTTTCCAATTCACGATCTTTTTGATCCTTGAAGTACTCGGTCGCATCAGCAGCACTTGCTGCCAAATCCACGTATGCATCTGCAGAACTCCATAGTTGATTAAGAGGGGCATACTTCGGATCTCCAAACTTCGTCCACAACAAAAAGGGCTTCCCAGCCGCGATATCTCCAGCTTGACGCAGGTCCTCCCTCGCCGCTCTGATTTTGGAGCGGGCTTCCTTGGCTGCTACCATGGCCTTCTCCAGGTCCGTCGCCTTTGCTCGGCTTTCTTTTTCAAGAAGCTGGTAACGGTCGGCGGCATCTTTCAACTCATAGGCCATCTTGGCTATTTTTTCCTTGCTTTGGCAATGCGCAGCCTGTTCGGCCCTCAGCTCTTCGACTGCCTTTAGAGCGGCCGCATCACTATTCCTGGCTTGTTCCTTGGCTCGGGCAAGTTCTGCCCAAAGGGTCTCCACGGCGGCAGCTCCATCTGCAGTCACAACATATTAAAGATACTGGCATCATGCTCCTCTTACTATGTGTTGATCACCGGAGAAATCACATACCCTGTGCCTCGTCGAGCCGCTTGTTGACAAGCACGATGTCGGCATCTACCGCATCAAAGCCACTTCAGCTCAGCAAACTCATCAGTCCGGCTAGCCACCCGACCTTCAGCCACCTGCACATGAAGACGGCCTGATTATTACCTGGGACTATGATCCTCTGTTTGCCGCCGTTCTCGACGGCAACTAGAGTCTCAAGGGCTACTATCTGCATAGGGCACACCTAACGTGTGTGGTACTGTCAAAAACATACACTATTTCACGTACCTCAAAGCCTTTCAACAGACTCATAAAAGCTTCGTGCAACCCGCTTTCGGCGGATGAAATCCTCTCAATCACTGTACCCATTAGCGTATGATGCGCTTCTGAGATGGCCGCTTGCTCCAGAAGATCCTTCAGTGCATCCGATCACACACCGGACGGTTCCAGACTCTTTCTGTTGCTCTCTTTAGGAGCCGAATACTAAGGACTTCGGGTGGCCGAAGGATTACCCTCTGGCCTTGACGGATCAGGAGAAACCCTCCGCGACAACACTTCAGGGTCATCCGCCTCATGAGGCGGGGTGGCATGGGGGGGTGTTTCGGTCTCCATCATCTCTGGAAGAAGATCCCTCGAAGACGAACTCTGTCGAGAAGGGCTACGATCCGAACTACAAAGATATATGCTTCGATTATTGTCTTCAGAAGTAATGTAGGATATTTTTACTATTAAGTACTTTTTGTTTACTTACAGCTCGGTAGAGGGCTGATCCCCTTGCAGGCACTGTGCGGCAAGAGTACCCTCCGAGGCAGGACCCTCTGGCGAAGATTTCTTCCCCCGTTTGGAAACCTTTGTTTCCGGGTCTTCAGAGGTGGTCCTCTTCCTTCCTTGGGGAGAGGGAATTTCAGATTCTTCTCCCTGGTTATCCTCCTTGGAGGCGCTAATTCCGCCGGTTTGGATGAATAATGAGTGAGGCCTGCTTTTAGCCTCTTTATTCCCCCCTTTATCTTCCCCTGAGGGCGCCTGATAAGGCGCCGGCTCGAGCATTCTGGCTAGTACTGGATTTGCTGAGCCTTCAGGAAGGGAGGCCGAACACCTGATCATCTTCGCCTTTGTTGCCCAGTCCTAGTCAAAGAGCGACCTTTTAGAATGATGTTGTGATGAATAAAAAAACAACATGTTTGGCCACGGGATTACTTACTTGGGTATCTGGACGTTTGCAGCTCAGACTCGCATCCTCGGTGGTGTCCGGACACCTTATTTGTGGTCCGAAGAATAATTTGTACATCTCTTCGAGCGTCATGCCGAGGAAGTGTTGAATAGTTCACGGTCCTTCCGGGTTGAACTCCCACATACGGAGGGGTCGACGTTTGCAAGGCGGGACTCGACGAACTAGCATGACTTGCATTACCGTGGCCAGGCTGACATCTCTCTCGAGGAGATCTCGGATGCAACTCTGCAATATCGGCACATCATTTACTGGCCCCCAGTCTAGCCCCTTGTTGATCCATGACGTCAGTTGTGGTGGGGGGCCCGAGCGAGAGGCAGGGGCGGCTACCCACTTGGTACTCCGGGGAGCTGTGATATAAAACCACTCCCGTTGCCATAAATCGGACACCTCTGGGAACGAACCCTCTGGCCATGGAACATCAGCACTTTTGCTTATTACGGCACCTCCACACTCTACGTGTCGCCCCTCGATTATCTTCGGCTTCACATTGAAAGTCTTGAGCCACAGGCCGAAGTGTGGGGTAATGCGGAGGAAGGCCTCACACACGACGATGAACGACAAGATGTGAAGGAGGGAATCCGGGGCAAAGTCATGGAAATCCAACCCATAATCGAACATGAGCCCCCTAACAAAGGGATCCAGAGCGAGGCCTAGCCCTCGGAGGAAGTGAGAGATGAATACAACGCTCTCGCCGGGTTCGGGAGTGGGGATGACCTGCCCTCGAGCACGCAGCCTGTGCGAGATTTCGAGGGTCAAATACCTAGCCTCTCTTAGCTTCTTGATGTCTTCCTCTATGACAGAGGAAGGCATCCACCGACCTTGAAGGTTGGATTCGGACATGGTTGAAGGTCCGAAGCACCTGACCTGAGCCTTGGGTGTTGGAACTCAAGGTGGGGGAAGGATTCGATTGAGTACGAGAGGGAAAAAAGGACAGGCCTTGGCCTCTTTATAAAGAGGGTGAATATCAAGCTTCCTCCTCGTGGCCGTTTGGGACTTGCCTAAAATTGAGGAGTCATACCAACGGGCACGATTGGGTTACCCACACCCGTATTGATGAGAATCTCGTAATAAGGGGGACACGATCTCTGCTTTGACAAGACGTGTCCAGAAAACCGCCTCGCGATATGCGCAGTGCTGGTTGAGAAAAATGGTTCGAATAATGATCGGGCCGTGGTATGATGTCATGCTATCAAACGTGTCAGCAGATTAGATTTGTGGAAATATTATTCTCTCTATGGTGGTATGTGGAACTTGTTTTGCAGAGCCGGACACTATCCTTGTGTTCAAAATCTTCTATGGAGTATTCGGAGGAGGAACCCACCTTGCAATGCCGAAGACAAATCTGCGCGTCGGACTCATCGTCATTAAAGCCTGGTTCAGGGGCTACTGAGGGAGTCCTGGATTAGGGAGTCTCCGGATAGCCGGACTATATCCTTTGGCCGGACTGTTGGACTATGAAGATACAAGATTCAAGACTTCGTCCCGTGTCCGGATGGGACTCTCCTTGGCGTGGAAGGCAAGCTTGGAAATACAGATATGTAGATCTCCTCCCTTGTAACTGACTCTGTGTAACCCTAGCCCCCTCTGGTGTCTATATATACCGGAGTGTTTAGTCTATAGGACAAAAACAATCATACCATAGGCTAGCTTCTAGGGTTTAGCCTCTACAATCTCATGGTAGATCAACTCTTGTAATACTCATATCATCAAGATCAATCAAGTAGGACGTAGGGTATTACCTCCATCGAGAGGGCCCGAACCTGGGTAAACATCTTGACCCCCTACCCGAGATCCGCCAGTTTTGACACCGACAATCATCTTATAATGCTACCGCCGTACTAAGCAAAATAAGATGCATAAAAGATAAACATCACATGCAATCAAAATATGTGACATGATATGGCCATCATCATGTTGTGCCTTTGATCTCCATCTCCAAAGCGATGTCATGATCTCCATCGTCACCGGCTTGACACCTTGATCTTCATCGTAGTGTCGTTGTCGTGTCGCCAACTATTGCTTCTACGAATATCGCTACCGCTTAGTGATAAAGTAAAGCAATTGCATGGCGATTGCATTTAATACAATAAAGTGACAACCATAATGCTCCTGCCAGTTGCCGATAACTTTTACAAAACATGATCATCTCATACAACAACGTATATCTCATCACGTCTTGACCATATCACATCACAGCATGCCCTGCAAAAACAAGTTAGACGTCCTCTACTTTGTTGTTGCACGTTTTATGTGGCTGCTACGGGCTTCTAGCAAGAACCGTTCTTACCTACGCATCAAAACCACAATGATTTTTCGTCAAGTGTGTTGTTTTAACCTTCAACAAGGACCGGCCATAGTCAAATTCGATTCAACTAAAGTTGGAGGAACAGACACCCGCCAGCCACATGTGTGCGAAGCACGTCGGTAGAACCGGTCTCATGAACGTGGTCATGTAATGTTGGTGTGGGCCGCTTCATCCAGCATTACTGCCGAATCAAAATAAGACGTTAGTGGTAAGCAGTATGACTATTATCGCCCACAACTCATTGTGTTCTACTCATGCATATCATCTACGCATAGACCTGGCTCGGATGCCACTGTTGGGGAACGTAGCATGCAATTTCAAAAAAAATTCCTACGATCATGCAAGATCTATCTAGGAGATGCATAGCAATGAGAGGGGAAGAGTGTGTCCATGTACCTTCATAGACCGAAAGCGGAAGCGTTAGGTTAACGCAGTTGATGTAGTGGAACGTCTTCACGATCCAACCAATCCAAGTACCGAACATACGACACCTCCGTGTTCAGCACACGTTCTGCTCGATGACGTCCCTCGAACTCTTGATCTAGTAGAGGGTCGAGGGAGAGTTCTGTCAGCACGAAAGCGTGGTGATGGTGATGGTGATGTGATCTGCGCAGGGCTTCGCCTAAGCACTACGACAATATGACCGGAGGAGTAAACTATGGAGGGGGGCACCGCACACGGCTAAGAAACGACTGTTGTGTCTTTGGGGTGCCCCCACCCCCGTATATAAAGGAGGGGAGGAGGAGGAGGCCGGCCAGGGGCGCGCGCCATGGGGGGGGGGATCCTACTAGGAGTAGGATTCAGCCCCCCTTTTTTCCTTTCTTTCTTCGGAGGGAATATGAAGGAGAGGGAGAGGGAAAGGGAAGGGGGGTCGCGCCCCCTCCTCCTTGTCTTATTAGAACTCCCTAGGAGCCACCCCTCGCGGGCTTCCCTCTCTCTCCCTTAGGCCCGTGCTGGCCCGACACTTCCCCTGGGGGTTCCGGTAACCCCTCGGTACTCCGGAAAAATACCCGAATCACTCGGAACCATTCCAATGTCCGAATACTACCTTCCAATATATGAATCTTTACCTCTCGACCATTTCGAGACTCCCCATCATTTTCGTGATCTCATTCGGGACTCCAAACAAACTTCGGTCACCAAAACACATAACTCATAATACAAATTGTCATCGAATGTTAAGCGTGCAGACCCTATGGGTTCAAGAACTATGTAGACATGATCGAGACACATCTCCTGTCAATGACTAATAGCAGAATCTGGATGCTCATATTGATTCCTACATATTCTTCGAAGATCTTTATCGGTCAAACCGCATAACAACATACTTTATTCCCTTTGTCATCGGTATGTTACTTGCCTGAGATTCGATCATCGGTATCATCATACCTAGTTCAATCTCGTTATCGGCAAGTCTCTTTACTCGTTCCGTAATGCATCATCCCGCAACTAACTCATTAGTCACATTGCTTGCAAGGCTTATAGTGATGTGCATTACCGAGAGGGCCCAGAGATACCTCTCCGATACACGGAGTGACAAATCCTAATCTCAATCTATGCTAACTCAACAAACACCTTCGGAGAGACCTGTAGAGCATCTTTATAATCACCCAGTTACGTTGTGACATTTGATAGCACAGAGGTGTTCCTCTGTTATTCGGGAGTTGCATAATCTCATAGTCAGAGGAATATGTATAAGTCATAAAGAAAGTAATAGTAATAAAACTAAACGATCATTATGCTAAGCTAACGGATGGGTCTTGTTCATCACATCATTCTCTAATGATGTGATCCCGTTCAACAAATGACAACACATGTCTATGGTTAGGAAACTTAACCATCTTTGATTAACGAGCTAGTCAAGTAGAGGCATACTAGGGACACTCTGTTTTGTCTATGTATTCACACATGTACTAATTTCCGGTTAATACAATTCTAGCATGAATAATAAACATTCATCATGATATAAGGAAATATAAATAACAACTTTATTATTGCCTCTAGGGCATATTTCCTTCATCATGGTATAGTCTCACATAAGCATTACGTCCACGATAAGTAGACCGTTAATCCAACTGCATCTACTACTATTACTCCATCCCAAGACCGTTATCCAGCATGCAACTCAAAGTGTTAAGTTTATAAGAAACAAAGTAACACAATAAGTAAGATGACAAAATATAGACTGAAGAAAACCTAGCAATAAGATTGACCCCATCATTTTATCCTTTGTAGCAACAACACAATACGTGTCTTCGTCCTTTCTGTCCCTGGACAAGATCGCCGCAAGATTGAACCCATTACTATGCACCACTCCTCTAAAGAACTACTCTTTTACATTGGCCAGAGAAGACTCATAGATCGGAAAGCATACATAGCTATAAAATTGCACAGCAAAGAAACTTATTTTCATTGTGTATATATAAAGCATGTTTCGAGAGAGTCCTACGATATGACAGATCCTACGAAATCATGTGATCCAAGACCAGGTAGAATCCATGTAGGGTCACGATCCAAATTGTTGAATCCTATACAAAACTGCAGAATGCTGACTCTGCTATGGACTATGTGCGATTCCTCTAATTTCTTATATGAGCAGTTTATTTTGTTGTAGCAGAATAATACAATGTATGTGACCGCAATGAAGATGAAGCTAACAATGGATCCAACGAGGATAACAAATATGATCATATTTTTACAAGAAAACTTCCAATTTATTCATCAACTGTCAAGGTAGTACAAAGAACACCAGAAGTAAAATTACATCCAGGTTCGTATACCACATAGTGACGACTACAAGCACTGGAGCGAGCCAAAGACGCGTCACCGTTATCGCCCCTCCCTCATCGGAACCGGGCAAACATTATTGTAATAGATACTCCGAAAGTTGTCGTGATAAGGCCCAATAGGACCCGCGCACCAGAAAAACAACCGCCGTTGATGAAGAAAAGTGTAGATTGGAAGGATCTAGCATGCAGACACATGTAAGTAGAGAACGAAGACGGGGTCCAAGCGGATCCACTGAAAACAGACGCCGACCTGATCCATGAGATCCGTCGGAGACCCACCTCCACACGCCCTCGTCGATGCTAAAAGCTCCCCCTGAATGGGGGCTAAGCAGGGAGGATCTTATTCCATCTTCAAAAAGCTGCCATCGCCTCGTCTTCCTGAGCATGAGACAAACCTAACAAAACTTAAAAAAAAAACCCGCCTACAAACGAAGCCCTCCCGTCAGCAAAGGTCGAGATTCACCGCGCCATCATGGTCCAAGAACTATAGGAGACGAGGCGGACATCAGCGGTGCCGGCGAGAGGCAAGGAAACCCTAGCGCCTTGGTCAGAGGAGGCTAGAGCTGAGGGGCACGGAGTCGTAACAATATGAATTGACCAACGTGGATAAAATAAGCTGAGGGGTAAGTTTTCGGTGAACTGCCAACGCAAAGCCAGATTTGTCTCAGCTACATAAACCGGCGAGATACGATTTTGCATTGCGAAGCCTTCCTGATTTTCTGAACCGAACCAATTTCCCTTTTGACATTCATACAAAACACAAGGCCAAACCAATGAGTCTAGCTCCATTCAGCTACATTCATCCTTTGATTCCTTTGCATGCATTATTTTGGTTTGTTTGCCAACATTTTGGCAGGGCAGCATCAAACCAACCAGATCCAGAAAATGAGAGTTTATGGACCTATGATCCATATCGAATTTTGGATAAAATAGAATAGATAAAGAGAACATAAAACCACAAGAACAGTGCAACAGAATGGTACAATGTCAAACAAAATCCCCAGCTCAAATGCAACCAGGCACAGGCACCAGCAAAGTAGAGTATATATATGTATATCACTGTAGGTATTCGTTCCATGTTCATATATCATCCACGAAATACACGTACGTATTTATACGCGGTATACTACGATCTCACAGTCGCGGAAGCGCGCTAAAGTACCCCGAAAAACCTGCCCCAGCCACTCCTCCTCGCCTCCTCCTCAGCGGCCGCTGCCGCCGGCGGCGGCGGCGC
The DNA here is from genome assembly GCF_002162155.2 of Triticum dicoccoides. Lineage (NCBI taxonomy): Eukaryota > Viridiplantae > Streptophyta > Magnoliopsida > Poales > Poaceae > Triticum > Triticum dicoccoides. Next base: position 526,811,629 of record NC_041390.1, on the reverse strand, counting down.
AGCCGGCGCCTCTCCGACGCCCCAGATCCCCTCGAGAACCTGGGCCAGGCTCGCCGGGACGCCGTAGGTGTCGGCCTCGGGCGCGGCGAGCACGGAGTCGAACACCTCCTGGAGGCCGACGACGCGGCGGCTGACGGCGCGCCGCGCCTCCCGCACGGCCGGGTCGTGGCCCGGGACGGCGTCGAGGCGGAGCAGCACGGCCATGAGCGCCTCCGAGAAGCGCGCGCGCTCGCGGTCGTCGCCGCGGACGGCGTCCACGGTCTCCTGCCGCCGGAGCAGCCGCTCGAGCCGCGTCGCCTCGGCGTCGGCGGCGCGCACGGCCGCCACGTGCCTCCGGACCCGGCGGCTGCGGAACGCCGCCTGGATCCTGGCGGCCGCCGCGTCCTGAGGCGTGGTGACGGGGATCCGGACGGTTCTGGCGGGCTTGCGCGCGGCGGGGCTGGGGCCGGGGCCGGGGTCGCCGGCGGCGAAGAAGAACTGCGAGGCGGAGCTGTAGTGGTAGGAGCCCATGCCGGCCGCCCTGGGTCAGTAGAGCGAGGTGAGGTCCAGTGTGCTACGGAGGACAATTTCGTGGGATCTGTGGGTGCCGGGCGTCGCACAGACCCGCGGTCCGGTCCACGCCTGCGGCGTGTTTCTTTGGGGGCAGGGCGTGTTTTCCTCGTCTCTTTTTCGGTGGCTTTTGCCGCACCACTCTAGCTCGAATTCGATACATATGCTTTTTGCTCGGTGGATATACATTGTCTTGCGCAGTGTGGCTACAGACGGGGGCCACCGAGAGACCCCGGCAGAGTGACACAACCCAACGGCCCGACGCACCGAAAGGTGGAAAACCCCAACAGCGGCCGGAAAGGACACCCGAGAAGTATCCGGAAACGTGATCCGCAGCCCCACATGCAACAGAATCAGCCTCGCCCGCCACCGGCGATGTCCGCCGAGCGCGCTTGCTTGGCCGGGCGCTCGCAAAGCATAGGCAAATCCCTAAGGCCAACTTCATCGTGCGATCTTAAATGCGGAAACGCTCCTTCGCGAGCGAGCGTCGCAACGAGCGATCTCGTTTCCTCGCATTGTCGGAAGCCGATGGCTGATGGGCCTACCCATGAAGACGCATCAGCCCACATGTGCGCTGGACCCCCCTGCTCTCTCTCGCCCGTAAAACTTAATCTCACCGGCCCCCTGATTTCAACGGGCGGGGCCCGGGGTGGGGCCCAGATTTACTTTAAACAATAGCCCAAGACTTGCTAAAACGGGCAAGTGTGGCCTGTCGGAATTCGCGCGTCGCAGCGGGCACGCGCGAGATAGACTCCCTCTCTTAAATGAACGTCCGTTTTATTCAGATTCTGTCTGTTTGGATAGAGATTTAGGATTGTGTTCGGACGTGTTCTTAAATTAGGTGGCTGTGCGCCTAGCGCGCGGCCGCATCCATTTGCCCATCCTGTCCGCGTCTATTTAAAAAAGGAGCAATATTTCAAATATCAAGCCCTAGTTCACGGTCCCAATTCATCACGCCGGCAACAAAAGTCAGCGGCCTACACGTCCATCGCCAGGGGCCGGCAACACAACCAGCCTCCAAAATGAATAGTTGTCCTCGCCGGCAACATAGTCGGCATCCAAAATGAATGTTTTCTCGCCGGCACACTGCCAGCGGCCCAGCGGGCGGGCGACACCCATGCCAGCCTCCAAAAAGAACGGCCACGCCGAACGGACGACCTAGTTCAGGCCTTCGGCGTCGAGCATCTCCTTCTGCCTGGCCTCGAACCAGGCCCTCGTCTTGTCGCTCATCTTCGACAAGTCCACGCTCATGATTGCAAGGACCACCTCCTTCGCTTTGGTGGCGGCATTGGTGGCCTCGATGTCGAGCTGCCTCTGCCTGGCCTTGACGTTGTCGGCCTCGATGTCGAGCTGCCTTTGTCGGGCGGCCTCTTCCATGTCGAGCTGCCTTTGCCGGGCCGCCTCCTCCATGTCGATCTTCCTCTTCTTGGCCGCCTCCTCCATCTCAAGCTTCTTTCTTTGAAGGTTTAGGTATTGCTTCATTTGCTCGTCCTTGCTTTGCCGCTTCTTCTGGTCCCTCGCATCCTTTTGAGACATCATGCCATGCAAAGTGTCATGCAATGCCATGGATGAGGCATCACGTATGTCATCAACCTTTGAGTTGGTCTTGCCCCTCGGCCTCTTCAACGCCTCGCCATCTCCACCTCCGGCGAACTTGGCCGTCTTCAGTCCTCTCTTCCTTTGTAGTTCACAGTATTGGTCCTTGAACTTAGGGCAATTGTTGATGAGCGTCCAACAATGCGTAAGAGTGAATGACTTGTCATTGTGCCGGGCCTTGAATGCCTCCAAAGATTGAAATGCCTACGACACATGATCAACAAGAAGTGAACATACAAACATATACAAGGCCGTAGCAAGGAAAGGGCTAGGAAGAGGAGAGCATACCGTGTCCCCAACGCCGAGACCACTCACGGGCCGTGCTTGAACGCTCTCAAATGCGGCTTGATACTTGTTGAACTCTTGTTGGATGAACAACCATCTCTTTTGAATCGAGCCGATGCCACGATTGCTTGTAATTTGGTAGGGCTCGAACATCTTCCTTTCATTGAATGTTTTGTGGACTCTCCTCCAAAAAACAAGCCCTTTTGTTGTGCGCCGGTCCTCGGATCTTGGCTAATCTCCATCCAAGCTTGGCAAATCAACTTGTCCTCATCTTGTGTGTATGAACCCGTGCAAATGCTCTTCCTCTTCTTTTGTGCTTCCGCTCTTTAGGTGAGCTCGTCGATGGACAATGGTTCGCCACTAATATCAACGTCATTGCCTTCTTCTTCATCACCATCACCTTCGACATAGATGTCATCGTCTTCATGCCACGAGTCACCATGGTCGTAGTCAGCACGGTCGTCGGCCTCTTCATCGGGAACGTACTGGGCGCGACCATCCTGACTTTGGGTCTCCTCGGGGTCGTAGGCACGACCATGCCCACCCTCGAAGATCACGTCCTCCATGTGCTGGTTGTAGAAGGGGTCGTCGACCGTTGGCGTTGGGGTTGGCATTCCCTCAAACAAGACGCGGGGGGCCGACATGGTGGCTGTGAACGGTGCCCGTGCCTGCTTTCTTTGCATGTCGACGGACGACCGACCGCCGCTGATGGACCCAGGCGTGACATTGAGGTCAATGACAGCCGCGGGACGCGGTGTCGACGGCGCGAACAAGCCCACATCCGGCGACCCCGAGAAACGGTATTGCTGCCGAGGAGAGCTCACCACGCCGTAGCTCTATGTATTCTCCCACCGACAGGCGGGCCAGGGGAGTACAAGCGCGCGTGTCCCGCCCGTCCGCGCGCTGTTTGTTTCACCCCAAAACCGACATAAACTTGGGCCGGGGATGGGTCGAAAGCGGAAAAAAGTCCGTTTGCGCCCGCGCGCTGGGCCGTCTCGTTTGTCCCTTTTACCCCAAACGGACGGGGGCGGACAGGATAGGGTCACGCGGTGGAGTTGGCCTAAGAGCAACCTTAATGGGACGAGCCATTTCCTCCGCCGCCATCCGTTTGGGTCGGCGCGGATACAAAAGGTGGCCTAACGCGTCGATCCAAATGGACGCGGGTTCGTTTTTCGTCCGCGGACGATCCATTCCTGGTCCATTTTTGAGTCGGATTTGCGTCGGCGCGGACACGCGACGGACGCGTGCAGGCTTGCCTTCTTCTCTCCCCGGGCCCGCTGGTCGGTGGCACATTGGCCTCCTCCCTCACCCCTAGCCAACAACAACCCTTGCCCGCCTCCTTCGTCGCCGCCGCCGCCGCCCATTTTTGCCGGCGACTCTGCCAGCTACCGCCGCCTCCACATCCGCCCAGCAACGCCGCCCACTCCCTGTCGCTCGCCACTGCCTTCTTGCCGCCGGGGAGCAAACTGCTTCCCACCGCCACCCCCCACACCACACAGCCGTTAGCGATCAAGAAGCCGCCTCGCCGCCCCAGCCAGATCCGACCAGCACGCTCGTCGGACACCGGCCCACTCGTCGGACGTTGGTAGGGCAGCTAGATGGTCCGTGCGTGCCGCGACTCCCTTCGCCGGCCGTCTCCTTCTTAGACGCCCGCAAGCCGTTCGACATTTTGCCAAGGTATGAAATGGACTTCGCCGACGAGTTCTTTTTCCACAATTTCCTTTGCGACTCCGATGATTCATTGTCCCACAAGGAGGAGATATTAGCTACCGTGTTGGTCCATTACCACCTCAACAACCAGCGGCCATTGTTCCGTGGCTCCATTCCGGGCCATCTTCCGGCGTTGAATCACAACCGAGAGAGCGGGCATTTCCTTCTTTGGAAGGACTACTTTGATACAACAAACCCGTTGTTCAAACATAAAAAATTCTGCCGCCGTTTCCATATGAGTAGGCATCTTTTCAACCGTATTAGAGAGGGGGTGGTCGGCTATGATGACTATTTTGAGTGCAAAGAGGATGCCGTCGGCAAGATTGGTTTCTCCTCCTATCAGAAATGCACTGCCGCCATCCGAATGCTTGCATACAGAGTGCCCGGTGATCTCATTGACGAGTACGTCCGTATGAGCGAGTCTACATGCCTAGAGTCCCTGTATAAGTTCTGTAAGGCTGTTATTGATGTGTTTGGCCTGAGTACTTGAGAGAGCCGACAGCTGAAGATACAACCCGTTTGTTGGAGATGAATGCAAGAAGGGGCTTCCCAGGGATGCTTGGCAGCATAGACTGCATGCACTGGGAGTGGAAGAACTGTCCTTCTGCTTGGCAAGGGCAGTATAAGGGCCATGTCAAGGTTTGCACTGTCATACTAGAGGTCGTGGCGTCTCAAGATCAAGATCTCTAGATCTGGCACTCTTTATTTGGCATGGCTGGATCACACAATGATATCAATGTGCTTTAGCGCTCGCCGATGTTTGCTAGGCTTGCCGAAGGCAACAACCCACCGATGAACTTTGCCGTCAACGGCCACAACTACGACAAAGGATACTATATGGGTGACGGTATCTATCCTTAGTGGACCACTATTGTCAAGACAATACCCAACCCTGTCGGAGAGAAGAGGAAAAGATTTGTCCAAGAGCAAGAGAATGCTATGAAGGATGTCGAGTGTGCCTTTAGTATTTTGCAATCTCGATGGGGCATCGTTCCGTATCCTGCTAATACTTGGATGATATGCAACTATCCCTGGGTGGTTTTGGTAATTCCTAACAACATATAGCTCATTGAGCTAATGCTATTCCAAGATAAATATTTCAGGAAAGCTCAATGTTCGGCATGGCATGGATTAGAAAGTGGACCCTTCAAAATGCTGAGGACAAAGGATTGGCTCAAGCTCAAAGCACAAGACTCTACATTTTCTATTTTAGTGATCCAAGATCACATTAAGTCTATAGGAAAAGCCAATACTATTAAGAAGGGATGAGGTGTTGCTTAAAGAGAATCTTGCTCAAAATGCTTAGTGGTATGCTCCAAAACCCTCCACTACTTTCTCACTTCCACATATGTCCTAAACCAAATAGTCCAACTCGGCCCCACCAAAGTTTCTCATCCGGAGCCACCGAGTTCAGTTGACATAGCCATTGCCAGAAACCCTAATCAATTCGGTCTCACCAATAGGGATCTTGGTCTCACCGAGATGGGGTTGCAAACTCTCTGTTTCCCTTTGTAACGTTTCGGTCTAACCGAGATGAGCGATCTATCCCACCGAGATTGCAATGCAAACTCTCTGTTTCCTTTTCGTAACGTTTTGGTCCAACCGAAAGAGCGAATCGGTCCCATTGAGTTTGCCAGACCAACTCTCTGTTTGGCTATTACCAAAATCGGTCTCACCGAGTTTGTGTAGTCGGTCTCACCGAGATTATGTTATGCCCTAACCCTTATGGCATCGGTCCCACCGAGTTGACCCATCGGTCCCACCAAGAATCCTAACATTCACATTTTGAACTAAGTGGGTCCCACTGAGTTTAATGATTCGGTCCCACCGAGTTTGGTGATTTGTGTGTAACAGTTAGATTTTGTGTGGAGGCTATATATACCCCTCCACCCACTCTTCATTCGTGGAGAGAGCCATCAGAATATGCCTACACTTCCAATACACATTCTCTGGGAGAGAACCACCTCCACTTGTGTTGAGGTCAAGATATTCCATTCCAACCACATAAATCTTGATCTCTAGCCTTCCCTAAGTTGCTTTCCACTCAAATCTTCTTTCTACCAAATCCAATCCTATGAGAGAGAGTTGAGTGTTGGGGAGACTATCATTTGAAGCACAAAGAGCAAGGAGTTCATCATCAACACCCATTTGTTACTTCTTGGAGAGTGGTGTCTCCTAGATTGGCTAGGTGTCACTTGGGAGCCTCCGACAAGATTGTGGAGTTGAACCGAGGAGTTTGTAGGGGCAAGGAGATCGTCTACTTCGTGAAGATCTACCCTAGTGAGGCAAGTCCTTCGTGGGCGACGACCATGGTGGGATAGACAGGGTTGCTTCTTCGTGGACCCTTCGTGGTGGAGCCCTCCGTGGACTCGCGCGACCGTTACTGAGGGAGTCCTGGATTAGGGGGTGTTCGGGTAGCCGGACTATACCTTCAGTCGAACTCCTGGACTATGAAGATACAAGATTGAAGACTTCGTCCCGTGTCCGGATGGGACTTTCCTTGGCGTGGAAGGCAAGCTTGGCGATGCGGATATTCAAGATCTCCTACCATTGTAACCGACTCTGTGTAACCCTAACCCTATCCGGTGTCTATATAAACCGGAGGGTTGTAGTCCGTAGGCAATCAACTCCATACACAACAATCATACCATAGGCTAGCTTCTAGGGTTTAGCCTCCTTGATCTCGTGGTAGATCTACTCTTGTACTACCCATATCATCAATATTAATCAAGCAGGAGTAGGGTATTACCTCCATCGAGAGGGCCCGAACCTGGGTAAAACAAAGTGTCCCCTGTCTCCTGTTACCATCCGGCCTAGACGCACAGTTCGGGACCCCCTACCCGAGATCCGCCGGTTTTGACACCGACATTGGTGCTTTCATTGAGAGTTCCTCTGTGCCATCACAATCACGAAGGATGCCTTCTCCTGTCTTTAAAGACGGCGCCATTGCTAAGGGAGCCTTGGCTGTCGGCCAAACCCTCCGGCTAGGTGGTTTCCTCATGACCGCCTATTCGGCTGTTGCGCCGACGGTGACCTCTCGGGTCATCAAAAGCAACCTACACGTCAGCTCGGAGCTCGTCGAGCAGCTAGATCCAATGGAGCTCTCTTCCGTAAACGAGCTCTTGGATCGCATCGCTGCCCTGGGGGTCGCTACGGATTACGACCAGGTTGGGCTTAAACCCGATCTAAGAGAAATTAACTCTCCCCAAGTCACCCACGACGTTGCTGTGGTAGAGGCGCAGTGCGGCGATCCTTCATCTATTTGAAGGACTAGCTACGTCCGAATTCCCAACCCCTCCAAGCCGGATACCCGTAGAGAGGAGGATGTAACTCAAGACCTGAGCTTAGGATCAGGCAACAGGATAGATTCATTGGACAACATCCAAGAGTCCGAACTTCAGAGTTCGGAAACTCTTCGGCCTCCGAATCTTGGATTGGGTGAGGTTTCAGGTTCAACGACACCCGCCCACCCGAACATAAGCGATCTCTCCCAAATTAGGCAGAGGCCCGAGGAAACAGTACATCATTACTGGGCCAGATTCCTCCTGGTTATGAACAAGATAAAGAATTGCCGCAGGGAGATGCAATCTCAATTTTCTACAGTAATTGCACGGATGAGGGAATCCTTAACGCCGTAAGTCGTCGTGATATTACACGCTTCACTGACTTGGCGTCCATAGTACAAAAATACTACGCGATGGAAAGCGCCTGGAAAACCGAAATAAAATTTTGGGATAATCCGGCCTTGAATAGTAACCCCGTCCGAACTAAGAGGGTGCATCATCATAGGACACCCGGGATAAACACCAAAAAGCCAAAACCCTCTACAGGGCATGGAACCGTACTGGAAAGGTGGCTTGATGGACCCTGTAGAATTCACAGTACAGAGGACGCCACACCAACTCACAGCCTCAGAGCATGTTGGATACTCCGGCAGGTGGCCAAAATTGGCGAGGTCCTCTTAATCCTGGAGGCCGCAGAAAGCCAGCCCGAGGACACCAGTACCGTTCTCATAGTCTTCGAGACTTTAGCATCAAACAATGTGCGAAAAAGAACACTCCGCAGCCTCGCCGAAGTCTATCAAGTTGCAACAATAAATCCATGGAGCGACACTGCTATTACCTTCAACGCAAGTGATGGACCTAAATTTCGAACAGCCCGAGCACCAGCCGCATTGGTCCTCAGTCCCATAGTGGACGGCTTTCGCCTCACCAAGGTTCTCATGGACGGAGGCAGCGGACTGAATCTCATTTATGAGGAAACCCTTCAAAAAATGGAAATAGACTGGAACCGCGTCGAGCGAAGCAGCACAACCTTTAGAGGAATAATCCCCAGTCGGGAAGCGCGCTGCACAGGAAAAATCACACTAGATGTGGTGTTTGGCACGCCGGATAATTACAGGTCCGAAGAAGTCATGTTTCAGGTGGCCCCATTTAAGAGCGGACATCACGCTTTACTGGGACGGGAAGCATTCACAATCTTCCAAGCAATACCCCATTACGGGTACATGAAGCTTAAGATGCCCGGGCCGAACGGAATTATCACTCTAGCTAGTGATCCGGACGTAGCACTCCGCGCCGAAAACAAGACGGCCGCATTAGCCCTCGAAGCACTATCCGAAGCCTTAGCGGCCGAAGAACTGACTGCGCTGCGCTCCACGGTTAACAGGGATGATGTGATACTCGATAAGAGATCCAAATCCACATCCTTCAAGCCAGCTGACGAAATAGTCAAATTCCAGGTCCATCCAACGGACCCTAATAAAACAGCTTCCATCGGGGCACGAGTGAACCCTGATGTAGACGCCGCACTGCGAGAGTTCCTACGAGAGAACTGGGACATTTTTGCCTAGCACCCTTCAGACATGCCAGGGATCCCACGCAGGCTGGCCGAACACAGCTTAAATATCCTAAAAGGATTCAAACCTGTCAAACAAGCCCTTCGGCGTTTTTCCGAACCCAAGAGACAGGCTATGGGAGAAGAGCTAGCCAAGCTATTGGAGGCCGGATTCATTAGAGACATAAAACATCCGGACTGGCTAGCAAACTTGGTGATGGTACCAAAGAAGGACAAATCCTGGCGCCTATGTGTCGATTTTAAAGACCTTAACAAGGCTTGCCCAAAGGATCCCGTAGAACTCCATAAGCCCGCGGAGAAATGGGTGAATTGGAAATCCCAGTCCCCTTATTAGATAGGGGACGAGGCACACCCGCTCTCCTTTAGAAGGATTGAGGGTGCTCTCCGCTTGTTTTCCGCCATTATAGGTGGCGAGACCGGCTCGGATCGGGACCATGTATGCCTGAGGGAGGAATCCCTTGGCCTGAAGTGACGCTAACTTGCTATGCGGGATGGTGCAACTCTCCCAGTCCCCGGGTTTGGGACCGGAGGGGCGAGGGGAGGAGCTGCGACGGCTGCTCATGATGGAATGGACCTTTGCTAGAAGTGCTCTGATGATAACTCGCGGAAAGGAGAAGATGTGGTTTGGACCTAAATCCCCATCCCGTTAAATAGGCGGCTCGTTTATACGGCTAGGGGTGTGGATGTAAAAACGCCCCGGCCTTTTGCATTTGTTTGAACACGTGGAAGACGACCATTATTGGGCATGGAAGCCGAGGAGCACTACATTACAAAAATCAGACATTATTCCTACAGGTACACAAGATTTGGAGAAGAACCCGCCTTGCAATGCCGAACAATCTGCGCGCCGGACTCATCATCATTGAAGCCTGGTTCAGGGGCTACTGAGGGAGTCCTTCGTGGGTTGAAGTCTCCATCAATGTGGATGTATGATAGCACCACCTATCGGAACCACGCCAAAAATCTCAGTGTCAACATTGTGTTTGCTCCCTCAAACTCATCCCTTTACCTTCATATGCAATTGTTTTACATTCCGCTGCTATACTCTTAGAATTGCATGTGTAGGTTGATTACTTGTTTGTGCTAAGCTGCTAAAATCTGCCAAGAACTAAAATTGGGAAAAGGCTAGATTTTTATTTGGTCTAGTCTAATCACCCCTAGACATACTTCCGATCCTACACTGGAGCACGCAGAAACTGTGGGAGGTGATGACTGCTTGTGTGATCATGCATAATATGATTGTAGAAGATGAGCGCCCGGAACGTCTGTACGATCAAGGCTTTCAGTTTCAGGGTGAGAATGTTGTGCCTGAGCATGGAGTAGCGGCAACGTTTGAATAGTTCACCCAATTTCATGAAGACATGCGTGATTGGAAAACTCACGTGCAACTGCAAAATGATTTGGTTGAGCATATGTGGGCTCATGTTGGCAACCAATAGATGTATCTTCTTTTATTCGTTTGCAAAACTATGTGAAACATTTTTATTTGTATTCAGCTTGTAAAACTATACTATTTTATTATGTAAACTATGTTATTTGACAATATGTTTGAATGCAAATCAATGTAATATTGGGCCGTCAGCCGGTCATGCCGGCACATATGGGTCCGCGTGTTGGGCGCGCTGCCGACCCATATCAAAAACAGGGCGGACACCTGGCGGGCGGCCGACCCAAACGGACAAAAAGCGGATGAAATCACCGTCCATTTGGGTCGCCCCATTGGAGTTGCTCTAAGGTCATGTTCGCCTGACCAGACGGCAGTGGCGTCTTGACGCTGTACGATTCATGAAAGCGTTCTCTTGATTACTCGTGGTATGTTTGGTGTTGGAATCGAAGATCTCGAACGTTTTGGTAGTTTGGGTTGTTCCTTATGGCGTGGGCATCTGGGGTGCAATGTACAACATCAGAGGCGCTCTCTTCATTGCTTCTTCCTTCGGCTTGGCCAGGTCTTGCATTCCACTTGCCGATTTTTTAGGCACCTGAGGTGGGAGGTACGTTGATCCGGTCAATCTTGGTGTCGTGGTCATGCGGCATTGGTGCCTACTGTTGATCATAGCGTGCTCTAGATGCCTGGCATCTCGTCTCTTTGCCTTCTTGTCTAGAGTTCGAGCTTACAGAGTTTGTGTTGTCTTGTATACCTCTATGTTCTTCTCACACCTAATGTGGTGCTCCCTTATTCTCTCTCACCGTTGTTTCTCTTCTACATATCAATGAAATGATACGCAAACTTTGCGTATTCACGGGAGGATTACGAAGATTTCCTAGCCAATTAGGAAATTGCGTAACCGTACTTGTTTTGAGAAGAAGCTTATTTGATCCTTGCTAAAATTATTTGCTATGTATGCTGGTTTAGGGCATCTCCAACGCTGACCTCTAAAATAGACAATATATTTGTCCGCAGATAGTGATATGAAAGTCGGTCATACAACTGTATTCACATATATTTCAAAGTGAATTCGAAGAAACAGGGTGATTTTCATGCAAACATGATGGTTTTCTTTTAAAAAGGATCAAATTCATTACATTTTTGACATATTTCAACCAAATAAAAGCGGACGACACATTTTAAAACCTAGTCTAAATCTTAGCCGGCAGTGGAGGCGTGTGTGTTCCACATCCTCTTCCCCATGTCCAGCAAGCTCAAAGGCCGTGAGCTCCAAGAAGTGAAGCTGCGGGAGGGGAAGAATAGGATGTGGAACGCAACCCACATGGGACGCCAGACATGGCCGCAACCCACATGGGACATCAGACATGGCCGTAGCCCACATGGGACACGAGACATGGCCTCGCCCGTGTTCCACCTCCTACTCTTCACTGCTAGAGTCCATCGTGTGGACGTCGCCAGATGTGGATAGGTTAGTCTCGTGGCTGCTACGGCCGTGCGTGAACTGCGCGAGCAGCATGATCGACTTGGAGCTCGCGACATCTTGCACCTATGGCTCCTTCTGCATCGATCTTCACGAACGGGGCGTCCCTCTCTGCCCGCGAGACGCGCAACCTCCATCGCTTGTGTCAGATGTCACGGGTGCCGTAGATGGACTTGTACAACGCCACTGCTCATCTAGGAAGCTTGAATCATCCTCCACCATGGTCGCGATGACATTGTCTTTGGCCTGCTCGTTTTCGATTTGTCCCTCCATGAGTCGGTGCTTGTCCATGAGCTGAAGGTTGTAGCATTGGTCCTCCTGCGTCTATCGGAGCACTGACACCAGTGGCATTGGCTGCTCTTTCGCCAATACGACATTGAAGTGCGCATGCGCCTGCTCCAAGGTGAAGCCGGCATGGACCAATGCGGGAGGTGGCACGGACTCATCGTCGGACGCCTCATCCGCTTCGTCATTGTTGTTGGCCTCCGATGAGCTCACCGGCAAGCCAGTCTCTGTTTGCCTCGCACGGGGGGCTGTCAGCCAGCCATAATGCCGATCAGCTCCTGCTTTTGTTTCGTGGGGAGGCTCTCTCACAACTCTTTATAGCTCGTGGTCCTGGCGCATGTGATGGATGCAGGAGGATCGGAGGGGAGGTGGCACGGTGCCGATCGTGTTGGGCTAGGACACGTATAAATAGGGGGCACCGGGCAGGTCAAGGGGCGGATTGTGTAAATGTGGGCGGCAGGTTTGTTAACCACCGCGCTTGTTTAATGCTGACAGGCGGACGGATGGGAAGCCGGTTTGAATGTGTAGAAAATCGTCATGTACCGTCCAGTCAAGTCTCTTTGGCATTGAACAGGCACAGAGAACGGGACATGGCGCGAACGGCGCTCTCGACGATGTGCTGCTTCAATGATGGCTCTAGCGAATGTCCGAGTCCGCTTTGGTCGGCATGAATGCGGCGCGGGGGAGTGAGGTGCATTTGCGCGGGAGAAGGAAAATGTGTTTGGGTGGGACTGGGGGTGTTGGATGTGTGTGTGGCAATGGTCCTAACACCCACAAAGGCCCCTCAGTTTGCATCTAGTTTGCGGAAAAGCGGACAATCGGACAATTTATTGGACTAATGGGATACCATGTGAATGAAATATGCCCTAGAGGCAATAGTAAAGTTGTTATTTATATTTCCTTATATCACGATAAATGTTTATTATTCATGCTAGAATTGTATTAACCGGAAACTTAGTACATGTGTGAATACATAGACAAACAGAGTGTCCCTAGTATGCCTCTACTAGACTAGCTCGTTAATCAAAGATGGTTAAGTTTCCTAGCCATAGACATGTGTTGTCATTTTATGAACGGGTTCACATCACTAGAGAATGATGTGATGGAAAAGACCCATCCATTAGCTTAGCACTATGATTGTTTAGTTTATTGCTATTGCTTTCTTCATGACTTATACAAGTTCCTATGACTATGAGATTATGCAACTCCCGTATACCGGAGGAACACTTAGTGTGCTATCAAACGTCACAACATAACTGGGTGATTATAAAGATGCTCTACAGGTGTCTGCAATGGTGTTTGTTGAGTTGGCATAGATCGAGATTAGGATTTGTCACTCCGATTGTCAGAGAGGTATCTCTGGTCCCTCTCGGTAATGCACATCACTATAAGCCTTGCAAGGAATATGACTAATGAGTTAGTTGCGGGATGATGCACTACGGAACGAGTAAAGAGACTTGCCGGTAACGATATTGAATTAGGTATGATGATACCAACGATAGAATCTCGGGCAAGTAACATACCGATGACAAAGGGAACAACGTATGTTGTTGTGCGGTTTGACCGATAAAGATCTCCGTAGAATATGTAGGAACCAATATGAGCATCCAAGTTCCGATGTTGGTTATTGACCGGAGAAGTGTCTCGATCATGTCTACATAGTTCTCGAACCCGTAGGGTACGCACGCTTAACGTTCGATGACGATTGGTATTATGAGTTTATGTGATTTGATGTACCGAAGGTTGTTCGGAGTCCTGGATGAGATCACGGACATGACGAGGAGTCTCGAAATGGTGGATACATAAAGATTGATATATTGGACCATGTTGTTTGGACACCGGAAGTGTTCCGGAGAGTTTCGGATAAAACTGGAGTGCCGGAGGGTTACCGGACCCCCCGGGAAGTTAATGGGCCACCATGGGCCTTAGAGGAGAGAGGGCCGGCCACGAGGTTGCGCGCGCGCCCTAGTCCTAATTGGACAAGGGGTGGGGCGGCGCCCCCCTCCTTCCTTCTCTCCCCTTCCTCCTTCCTCCCCCTCCTTGTTGGACTAGGAAAGGGGGAACCTACTCCTAGTAGGAGTAGGATTCCCCCCCCCCTTTGGGTGCGCTCCTTGTGGCCGGCCGTCCCCCTCCCCCCCTCCTTTATATACGGCGGAGGGGGGCACCCGATAGGCACACAAGTTGATTTCTTAGCCATGTGCGGTGCCCCCTCCACATTTTTTCACCTTGGTCATATTGTCGTAATGCTTAGGCGAAGCCCTGTGTCGGTAACTTTATCATCACCGTCACCACGCCGTTGTGCTGACGAAACTATCCCTCAGCCTCAGCTGGATCTAGAGTTCAAGGGACGTCACCGAGCTGAACGTGTGCAGATCGCGGAGGTGCTGTGTGTTTGGTACTTGATCGGTTGGATCACGAAGACGTTCGACTACATCAACCGCGTTACTAAATGCTTCCGCTTTTGGTCTACGAGGGTACGTGGACACACTCTCCCAGCTCGTTGCTATGCTTCTCCTAGATAGATCTTGCGTGATCATAGGATTTTTTTTGAAATACTATGTTCACCAACAGTGGTATCAGAGCTAGGTCTATGCATATATGTTAGGTTTTTTTACATCTGTGCCCCTGGTTCCTTAGCTCTACTCATTCATCCCCACGCTCTTAACTTTTGCTCAATTTTCCCCACTCCCTTGCCAGAAACCCTCATAACTGGGCACAAAAGATGTTGCCGTCGGGTCAAAGGCTTAACCGTTAACTCTGACTAGTGGGGCCATGCTGGACTACGTCATCCGTTCGAGATGACAAGTGGGGCCGCATTGGGTGGTGTCGCTGTTGGACCGTTGGGCCGTCCCTTGCATTAAACGTATGCGTGCGCCGCCAGGACAGAAGCCTGCTATGCATGCACCCAGCAAACCCTCCCTGCATGCGTCGATCGAGCCTGCATGCGCCGATGCCATGATCCCACGATGCGTCGACCGAGCCTGCATGCGCCGATGCGTCCGCCACGATGCACTGACCGAGCAGCTTTCTTGCACGCCAGCCGCCACGGATGCAGTGACGGTCACTGCCGCTGGTTCCTCTCTTCTAGATAGGTGGCTACATATTTGTGGCTTGTGTAAAAAAAGATCCACTCCCTTGCTTAGTTGTACGCATTCATCCCTACTAACAAAGCTTTCTTGCATGCACTAGGTGGTTACTAACAAGGGAACCCTACTAACAAGCTGAGCTCTCTAAGAACATAATCAACAAATATGTAGTCCCAATATGTAGATAGGGCCAACAAGCCCATAGCACGACCACATAACTCAAACTAGGAAGAACTTAATAATAGAATAGATAGAAAACTTAATAATAGAATTTAAGAAAAGGGCCAACAAGCCCAAAGCAACTCCAACATAGTTCAATTACAACTTAACATAAAATACAATAAAAAGATAGAGGGTTTAGAAACCTAGCCGCCGCCTTCTCCACCTCGCTCCTCCTCCGGGCGCCCTTTTCACTGCTCCTCCGGGGCGTTGTCGATGGGGTACGAAAGAGTGTGCATGTGTGTCGCGCTGGGGAAGATGTTGTTGTACTCCATGAACCTGTTGTGGGTGGTGAAAGCGATGAACTCGGAGCCACACCAAAACACCCGGCCGAGGAGGTAGAAGGCGTCAAATGTGTCGGTGAAGTGGGCAAGGAGAGCAACCACCACCCAATTTTGGATGACCTCCTCGACGCGGAACATTGTTGGAGATCCCCTCAAGAGGTGGTGGTAGCCGGACGCGAGGAAGAACTTGGTGAAGTTCCTTGCGGCCCTCAGCCTTTATATCGCCCACACAAGTAGTGTGCGATCAACGTACACGCCGGTAGGGTAGAGCCTCTCCGGCACGGTGGGTGGGAAGCGGTAGGTTGGTCCGGTGTACTGCATGGCTGAGGGATGTGCAGAAGACAGAGAACGGGTCGAAGAGCAAGAAGGGCAGATGGATGAGGGATGGCAGGGGCAGAGGGTGGCTTAAATAGCCGTAATGCTATGTGTTATTTGGCAGTGGCAATAACGGGGTCAAATGTGAAGTAACCCATTTTCAAACCCACCGCAACATCGGGAGTGTACACGCATGGGAAACGGTGGTTTGAAAAAGAAGAAGAAAAAGAAGCTAATTGCACGCGTGGGAATCCGTGGTCATATATATTATATGAACAAAAAGAGACAATTTTTGAATAGTTTGTGGCCATTTTGCATGATAAAAATAAATTTGGCCCTTAAATATTGGTCATTTGCTACGCAATGTCAATTGATTTCAAACTATGAAAAAATACAGAGCCAACATGTTCACAAAAAACAGAGCAAACAATGCAAAAAATGATGCAAAAATACAGAGCCAACACGTTCACAAAAAACAGAGCAAACGATGCAAAAAGGGACGCAATTCGATGGCCCAACCAGAGTTTGGTTTCCTTTTGGGCCCAATAACGTTTTTTTTCACGGAGTCAGTGGTGGGCGAGCAGCCGAGCACAACGAATAGGATCGCCTCTCGTGGATCGCCTCACGATCCAATGATGCGGAGCCATCCTTGTGATCCAACGGCGCAGAGCCTGCACACAGCCAACCCACCTAGTTCCTTCTAGAAGGCCAAATCTGAGGGCTCGCTTGGCGCGAGGGTATGATCAGACGGCTGACATTGGGAGCTAGGGTTAGGCAAAACCCCGCGGGTTTTTGAGCTGGTTGAGGGAGTCCTGGATTAGGGGGTATCCGGACAGCCGGATTATATCGTTTGGCTGGACTGTTGGACTATGAAGATACAAGATTGAAGACTTCATCCCGTGTCCGGATGGGACTCTCCTTGGCGTGGAGGCAAGCTTGGCAATACGGATATGTAGATCTCCTTCCTTGTAACCGACTCTGTGTAACCCTAGCCCCCTCCGGTGTCTATATAAACCAAAGGGTTTTAGTCCGTAGGACAACAGACAATCATACAATAGGCTAGCTTTTAGGGTTTAGCCTCTCCGATCTCGTGGTAGATCAACTCTTGTACTACTCATATTATCAAGAACAATCAAGCAGGACGTAGGGTTTTACCTCCATCGAGAGGGCCCAAACCTGGGTAAAACATCTTGTCCCCTGCCTCCTGTTACCGTCCACCTTAGATGCACAATTCGGGACCCCCTACCCGAGATCCGCCGGTTTTGACACCGACATTGGTGCTTTCATTGAGAGTTCCTCTGTGTCGTCATCATTAGGCTTGATGGCTCCTTCGATCATCGATAGCGATGCAGTCCAGGGTGAGACTTTTTTCCCCGGACAGATCTTTGTATTCGGCGGCTTCGCACTGCGGGCCAACTCGCTTGGCCATCTGGAGCAGATCGAGAGTTACGCCCCTGGCCATCAGGTCAGATTTGGAAATTTGAACTACACAACCGACATCCACGGAGACTTGATCTTCGACGGATTCGAGCCCTTGCCGAGTGCACCGCACGGTCACGATGAGCATGTCTTAGCTCTACCATCGGACAGTGTTCGGGAGATCGCACCGGCGACCGCTCCGACCCTCAAGTTGGAGCCAATTGCACCATCCAGTGACGGGTGGATAGACCCCGCCACGGAGGCCACATTCTCATCGGCGACCGAGCCGAGTATCGACCTTACCCTTCACGAGAGCCGTGATGCCAAACTGCCGGATTCTTCCCCGGCCATGGACTCTGAACCGCCTGCGCCCGTGCCTACCGGATCCGACTGGGCGCCGATCTGAAGTTCACCTCCGCAGATATCTTTCAGCACTCACCCTTCAGCGACATACTGAACTCATTAAAGTCTCTCTCCTTGTCAGGAGAGTCCTGGCCGAACTATGTCCGATAGGATTGGGGTGCGGATGACTAAGAAATTCGCCGCCCACCAACCGCCCACTTAGTAGCCACTGTTGACGATTTGACCGACATGCTCGACTTCGACTCTAAAGACATCGACGGCATGGACGACGATGCAGGAGACGAAGAGGAACCACTGCCCACAGGGCACTGGACGCCCACTTCATCATATGATGTATACATGGTGGACGCACCCAAAGAAAACAATGACGAAGAGCGGAAGGACGCAACGAAGGGTTGTTCCCTTGAAAAGCAGTCAAAGCGGCGGCGTAAGCGCCAGTCCAAATCCCGCCTCGGCAGAAACAATGATCATATAGACCCAACATAGAGCAAGGTGGGCCAGCGAACGACAAACACGGCATTGAACCATCGTCCGACCACGTCAACACGAAGAGTCAAACCGAACAACCCAACTCCGTCGAAGATAATAGTCCGGATGACATCACACCGGACAGGCACCCGGAGCAACAGAATACCCATCAAAGGCTTGTTGCCACTGCGAGGAGTCTGAAAAAGCAGAAGCAAAGGCTCAGGACTGCACAAGACACACTCAGAATTAGATGGAGTGAAGTACTCAACACCGCAGCGAAGGACGGCGGTAATCGCCACAGCAAGAGCTATTCAAAGCGAAAGCTACTACCTGAATTCGATGAGGAGGCCTTAGATCCCCCGCAATCAAAAAACAAAACGGCAATCCTGTCGGATAGACGACCTCGTGGCCAACATAGAGTGGCAAACGACGCCGCACATAAGCCAGTACGCGATCCACGTGAGGGCTCGCATCAAAAGTACGGCGCAACCAGATCCATCTATGGGCCACGCAAGCGCACTCCAGCACGCAATGCAGCACAACAAACATCCCAGCACCACGGTACACCCAAATACAGGGGTGCCGCACACCCCCTATGTTTCACCGATGAGGTGCTGGACCATGAATTTCCAGAGGGATTCAAACCTGTAAACATAGAGGCGTATGACGGAACGACAGACCCTGGGGTCTGGATTGAGGACTACATCCTCCATATCCATATGGCTTGAGGAGATGATCTCCACGCCATCAAGTACCTAACCCTCAAGCTCAAAGGGCCAGCTCGGCACTGGCTTAAAAGCCTCCCCGAAAACTCCATTGGAAGCTAGGAAGAGCTCGAAGACGCTTTTCGGGCAAATTTTCAAGGGACCTATGTCCGACCTCCGGATGCAGACGATTTAAGTCATGTAACTCAACAGCCCGGAGAGTCAACCCGAAAGCTTTGGAACAAGTTTCTCACTAAAAAGAACCAAATAGTCGACTGTCCGGACGCCGAAGCCTTAGCAGCTTTCAAGCACAGCGTTCGAGACGAATGGCTTGCTAGACACCTCGGCCAAGAAAAGCCGAGAACAATGGCAGCATTAACAAGCCTCATGACCCGCTTTTGCGCGGGCGAGGACAACTGGTTAGCCCGATGCAGCACCAGCGACCCAAGTACATCCGAAGTCAGGATGGAAACGGGAAACCACGACACAGCAAAAACAAGCGCCGAAATAAAGAAGACAGCTCGAAGAGCACGGCGATAAACGCCGGATTCAGAAGCTCTCGTCCAGGTCAGCAAAAGCTGCCCTCCAAAGGCGACAGAGACGAACTGTCCAGCCTAAACAAGATTCTGGATAAAATATGTCAGATCCACATCACCCCCGATAAACCTGCAAATCATACCCATAGAGAATGTTGGGTCTTCAAGCAGTCCGGCAAGCTCAACGCCGAACACAAGGGGCAGGACACACCAAGCGAAGACGAGGATGAGCCTCGCAAGCAAAGCAATGGGGAAAAGAAGAAATTCTCACCAGAAGTCAAAGCAGTAAACGTGTTACATGTGACAAAGGGGAGAAACAAAGCGGCATTCCTAAAGACACATGCCCCAAGGCCTATCACCGCGGGGTTCTGCCACTGGTCGTCCCAACCGATCACCTTTGACCATCGGGATTACTCGGCAAGTATCCGACATGCAGGATGGGCTGCCTTGGTGTTAGACCCGATAATTGACGGATACCACTTCACACGAGTCCTGATGGACGGCGACAGTAGTTTAAACCTGATATATCAGGACACAGTCCGCAAAATGGGGATAGACCCAACAAAAATTAGCCATAGCAATACTACCTTTAAAGGAGTAATGCCAGGCCCAGAAGCCCATTGCATGGGCTCCCTGCTACTAGAGGTTATATTCGGCTTTCCCGATAACTTCCGCAGCGAAAATTTAACGTTCCACATTGCTCCATTCCAAAGTGGCTATCAAGCACTACTCGGACGCGAAGCTTTCGCTCGCTTTAACGCAATACCGCACTACGCTTCTCTCATGCTTAAGATGCCCGGTCCACGTGGCATCATTACAGTAAATGGAAATATTGAGCGCTCCTTGCATGCAGAAGACCGTGCGGCCGCCTTGGCAGCCGCACACTAAACGGCCTCACCAACTAAAGCATTTGACAGGTCCTTAAGACCACGGACACGGTTGGACGAGTCCGGTGCAGCTATATGTAATTGATACAGGTTTGATGGATATACCCCTATTACAATACAAGGGGTTCAACGCACGCAAACAAGTGGCCATTAAGCTCAACTTTACTCATTTTGAACTGTATATTGTTTATTTAGTATAACCTACCTTTTGCACAGCAACTTTTCAATTAAGTTCCTCTGTTTTTCAGATGACCATCGTGCTACACCCGTCCAGAATACGGCACAACGGAGACACAGGCGCAGACGTGCAGCAGGGACCCGTTCTAAGGATTCTTTTTAGATTAAGACCATGCGTAAACCTTTTTTACTGTCTCTTGTTGATACACATCCCTCAGATTCTTAGTACAATTGAGAAGGATGCTGACGTATTGGCATGTGGCCACATCAGAATATTGCACGTACCTGGACAACAGGGGCTTCTTACAAAGGGCACTGTTTAGGCCCGGTTTACATCATAAAGACCGAATACCTTAGGGAGTGTTCGGCGTCGCGAGTTTGGCATTATATGCATCAGCTCCGAATCATGGCTTTGGTAAAATGTTGGGTTTGCCCGGCTCGTGTGTTTTGCTGCCTTACGTTCCGCTCTATCAGCTAAGGCGGCACCAGGAGAACTACTGCGATTATGCCCTGGTTCATCCGGACGAGCACCTTAGTAGAGAAAGCCAAAAAATGGCTGTCATGATATAGCGTGAGACTGGTCAACCACTCGATGACCTAGCGGAATCTTCGGGATTCCTCCGCCTTAATGAAGGGCCGTTTCCCGGCCAGGCATCTACGCACCCCGAATCCGGATGAGCGCAGAGCCACCAGGGGCTATATAGTAGCCCCACTGTCAAACTCCTCTGGCTAAGTGAAAGTGTTAAAGCATTATAGTCCGATTGCCTAGTTCGCTGCGCTATCACCTCCTTAATGGACCAAGACATTGAATCAAGTGTGAACATGCATCTTCTGCGAACACCCCCGCATTATATGCGTGGGGGCTGAAGCCGACGACTGCCATCTTTCAGGTTATATACATATATACATAAAGGGCCGCACAGGAGGCATCATAGTACTTTCGGGTAAAAGTATAAATATAGCCTTGATAAACTCAATAAAACATTATTCTTACAATGGGAATACATGTCACTTAAACATAATATTCTTCGAGCACTGAGCCTCTATCAAATGAGCGTCTTCAAGAACTTCTTCAAAGTAGTTTTCGGCAGCCACTCGGCCTATGGTCGAACCCTGTGCCACAACAGTGGTGGCATCCATCTTCACCCAGTATGTTTTGACACGGGCAAAGGCCATCTGCGAGCCCTCTATGCACGCCGACCTCTTTACAGCATCAATGCGTGGCACAACACCATGGAATTGTTGCACTAAGCTAAAATAGCTATTCGGCCTTGGCCCTCCTGGCCACAGATGATCCACAACGGACCTCATGGCAAGTCCAGATGATCTATGGAGCTCTGCCCAACCATTCAATCGCTCATTCAGCAACAACAGACGGACTGGAGCGTGAAACTGTGACCAGAACAACTTCTCCACTTCAGGACCTTTCTGATCCTTGAAGTACTTGGCCGCATCAGCAGCACTTGCAGCCAAATCCATGTACTCGTCCGCAGAACTCCATAGCCGGTCTAGAGGAGCATATTTTGGATCTCCGAACTTAGTCCGCAACAAGAAGGGCTTCCCAGAAACGATATCCGCAGCTTGATTCAGCTCCTCCTTCGTCGCTCTAATTTTGGAGCGGGCTTCCTTGGCAGCCACTCGGGCCTTCTCCAGGTCCGTCGCCTTTGCCCGATTTTCTTCTTCAAGAAGCCGGTAACGGTCAACAGCATCTTCTAACTCCACGGCCATCTTGGCAATTTTTTCTTTGCTCTCGCAATGTGCGGCCTGTTCGGCCCTTAAGCCCTTGTCCGCCTTTAAAGTGGCCGCATTATTGCTCCTTGCATGCTCCTTGGCTCGGGCAAGTTCCGCCGAAAGGGTCTCCACAGTGGCAGCTCCATCTGTAGTCACAACATATTAAAGATACCAGCATCATGCTGCTCTTACTATGTGACAATCACCAGAAAAATCATTCACCCTGTGCCTCGTCAAGACGCTTGTTGACAAGCACGATGTCGGCATCTGCCGCATCCAGCTGCCGCTTTAGTTCGGCAAACCCATTAGTCCGGCTAGCCACCGGAGCTTCCACCACCTGCAGATAAAGGCAGTCTGGTTATTACCTGGGACTATGATCCTCTGTTTGCCGCTGTTTTCGACGACAACCAGAGTCTCAGGGGATACTATCTACACAGGGCACATCTAAAAATGTGCGGTACTATCAAAAATGTACATCATTTCTCGTACCTCAAAACCCGTCAGTAGACTCATAAAGGATTCATGCAACCCGCTTTCGGCGGACGAAATCCTCTCAATCACCGTACCCATCAATGTGCGGTGCTCTTCTGAGATAGCTGCTTGCTCCAGCAGATCCTTCAGTACGTCCGACCGCACACCAGACGGTGCCGGACTCTTTTGATTGCTTTCTTCGAGAGCCGGATACTGAGGACTTCGGGTGGCCATAGGATTACCTTCTGGCCTTGTCGGATCAGGAGAAACCCTTCGCGATGACACCTCGGGGTCGCCCGCTTCATGAGGCGGTGTGGCAGGGGGAGGCGTTTCGCTCTCCATCATCTCCGGAAGAAGATCCCTCGAAGACGAGCTCTGCTGAGAAGGGCTAAGGTCCGAACTGCAAGATAAATGCTTCAATTATTTTCCTCAGAATTAAAGCGAGATATTTTCATTATTAAGTACCTTTTTACTTACAGCTCGGTGGAGGGATGGTCCTCTTGAGGGCATAGTGCGGCCAGGGTATCCCCTAGGGCAGAACCCTCCGGCGGAGATTTCTTCCCCCGTTTGGAGACCATTGTCTCCGGGTCCTCAGAGGCGGTTCTCTTCCTTCCCTGGGGAGAGGAAGTTTCAGTCCCTCCTTCCCGGCTAACCTCCTTCGCGGAGGCGCTAACCTCCTTGTTCCCCCCTTTATCTTCTCCCAAGGGCGCTTGATAAGGCGCGATCTCCAGCATCCTGGTTAGCACGGGATTTGGTGAGGTCTCAGGGAGGGGGGCCGGACACCTGATCAACTTTGCCTTCGCTATCCAATCATGGACCAAGAGCGGTTTTTTTCTTTTTTAGGGCAACATTGCTATAAATAAAACTGACAGTGTGTTCGGATGCGGGGCTACTTACTTGGGTATCCGGGCGATTGCAGCTCAGACCTGCATCCTCAGTGGTGTCCGGACACATTATTTGTGGTCCGAAGAACGATTTGTACATCTCTTCGTGCGTCATGCCGAGGAAATGTTGGATAGCTCGCGGTCCTTCCGGGTTGAATTCCCACATGCGAAGGGGCCAGCGTTTGCAAGGCTGGACTTGACGAACTAGCATAACTTGCACTACCATAACCAGACTGAAATCTCTCTCGAAGAGATCTCGGATACGACTTTGCAGTATTGGCACGTCCTTGGCTGGACCCCAGCTCAGCCCCCTGCTGATCCATGACATCAGTTGGGTGGGGGGCCTGAGCGAAAGGCGGGGGCAACTACCCACTTGGCACTTCGGGGAGCTGTGATGTAGAACCACTCCCGCTGCCACAATCCGGACACCTCTGGGAAGTAACCCTCGGGCCATGGAGCGTCAGCAATTTTGCTTATTGAAGCGCCTCCGCATGCTGTATGCTTCCCCTCGATCATCTTCGGCTTCATATTGAAGGTCTTGAGCCAACCGAAGTGAGGGGTAATGCGGAGGAAGGCCTCACATAAGACAATAAACATCGAGATGTGAAGAAGGGAATCCGGGGCCAGATCGTGAAAATATAGCCCGCAATAGAACATAAGACCCCTAACAAAGGGATCTAGAGCGAGGCCTAGTCCTCGGAGGAAGTGGGAGACGAACACGACGCTCTCGTTGGGTTCAGGAGTAGGGACGACCTGCCCTCGGGCGGGCAGCCGATGCGAAATTTTGGTGGTCAGATATCTGGCCTCCCTCAACTTCTTGATGTCCTCCTCTGTGACGGAGGAAGGCATCCACCGACCTTGAAGGTTGGATCCAGACATAGTTGAAGGTCCGAAGCGCCTAAACCTAAGCTTTGAGTGTTGGAACTCGATGCGAGAGGCGGATTCGATTATGATCGAGAGGAAAAGGCCTTGTCCCCTTTATAAAGAGGGTGAATATCAAGCATCCTCCTCGTGGCCGTTTGGGACTTGCCTAAGATTTAGGAGTCCTACTAATAGGCGCGGTTGGGTTACCCACGTCCATCTTAATGGGAATCCCGTAATAAGGGGACACGATCTCTGCTTCGACAAGACATGCCAAGGAAACCGCCTCCCGAAACACGCTAAGATAGGTTATGAAAAACGATCCGAATAAAGACCTGGCTATGGTGTGATGTCACACTACGGGGTTCCTCAGCAGATTAGATTTGTGTAAATATTATTCCCTCTATGGTGGTATGTGGAACTTATTTTGCAGAGCCGGACACGATCCTCGTGTTCAAAATCTTCTATGAAGTATTCGGAGGAGGAACCTGCCTTGCAATGCCGAAGACAATCTACGCGCCGGACTCATCATCATTGAAGCCTGGTTCAGGGGCTACTGAGGGAGTCCTGGATTAGGGGGTATCCGGACAGCCGGATTATATCCTTTGGCTGGACTGTTGGACTATGAAGATACAAGATTGAAGACTTCGTCCCGTGTCCGGATGGGACTCTCCTTGGCGTGGAAGGCAAGCTTGGCAATATAGATATGTAGATCTCCTTCCTTGTAGCCGACTCTGTGTAACCCTAGCCCCCTACGGTGTCTATATAAACCAGAGGGTTTTAGTCCGTAGGACAACAGACAATCATACCATAGGCTAGCTTTTAGAGTTTGGCCTCTCCGATCTCGTGGTAGATCAACTCTTGTACTACTCATATTATCAAGAACAATCAAGCAGGACGTAGGGTTTTACCTCCATCGAGAGGGCCCGAACCTAGGTAAAACATCGTGTCCCCTGCCTCCTGTTACCATCTGCCTTAGACGCACAGTTCGGGACCCCCTACCCGAGATCCGCCAGTTTTGACACCGACACTGGTCAATGGGGTTTCGAAGGCTTTGACTGAGCATAACTAATTTAAAACAAATCGAAAAATATGAAACCTTCGCCGTTCGTCGTTTTATAAGACACGCTAATGAGGAAAAATACTAAACTTGGTCTATGGTCATTTTCATGAAAAAACCCTAGCTGGCATGATCAAG
This sequence comes from Triticum dicoccoides, assembly GCF_002162155.2. NCBI lineage: Eukaryota > Viridiplantae > Streptophyta > Magnoliopsida > Poales > Poaceae > Triticum > Triticum dicoccoides. The sequence goes on along the minus strand of NC_041390.1, from coordinate 526,785,877 downwards.
GTCAAATGAGCACCATTAATTTAAAAAAAAATCAAAAAATATAAAACCTGCGCACAATATTGTCTTATCTGACATCTTACCAAACAAAAATACTGAACTTTGTCTATGGTCATTTTCATGAGAAAACCTTCACACATATGAGCTATCACCTACATGATTTCATAGAGTTCAAGGAGAGGAGGTGGTGTTACCTTCTGTTTTTGAAAAATGAAAATAAAATAAAAAAACACTAAACCTTTAATTTAAAGTGAATAATAAGTATCTGAAGTTAGTTTTCCATTTTCATATTTCAAAACTCGGCCTATAGTTTTTATATTAATGTTGTCTTATGTGACATGTTACCAACCAAAAATCGTAAACTTGTCCTATGGTCATTTTCATGAGAAAACCTTCACACATATGAGCTATCACCTACAAGATTTCAAAAAATATGAAGATTAATTCAATAGGTGTTAATAAAAAACATTTGGCTCATTTCGAGTAGGTCCAAAAAAACTTGATTACAAATGGGTTGTTTACCCTAGCCTGGGAGCTTATTTGGAGCACAATTCTCAAATTCAAATTTCTTTGACCTCCTCTAAATCACCTCAAATTTTGCACACATGATCTCCTACACAAACATAGATAGTTGATAATACATCTTCATTAAAATGTTGTTTTTTGCTCTGTTATTGGAATATTTAATAAAAGGGAACCCTTGATAAAATGATGGATTGCAGCATATTTGCAGCATATGTGTGATTATTGCAACACCCAAACTTTCGAAACACTGAAACAAATCATAGCAGATAAATTTAAAAACACAAAAATACCCAACATAGATAGACACATGCATATAAAATTCATCCAACCACCAAAAGGTAACCCACATCCTGTTCACAAACATAGTTCACCCACATAGTTCAGCAAACAACCTAAAGTACTTAAAACACATCATAACATCAGGGAAGGGGAGATAGGACTTTGGCTAGGGAAGCATGCTGCCCCATGATCTTGTAGTCCTCGTCGTGGATGGCCACATCCTTTGCATGGGCTAGAAGGTGAACGAAGCGGCCGGGCTTTGGCTTTGGCATGGTGGTGCAGTAGGGGCAGTGCCAAGTTTTGGTCTTGCTCTTGTACTAGTAATCCACACCCTTGATCCTAATCTTCTCCTCTTCCTTCTCTTTGAAGGAGGCGAAGTTACCGCGGTCCACATCCACATCTTCCCCTGATACATACTGCACACACGAATGAATTACATTAGTACATTATAGATTCATGGGAATACACCATGTCAAATGAACTAAATGAACAATCTAAATTTCAAGTAGGCTTACCTCATACTCTTCGTTGTCACCATACGCTGGATCGTATGGGTCGTCGAAAGTATAGTCTATCTTCCTATTCTTCCCCTTACCATCATCCTCCTGAATATACAATTACATCCATCACTAGTAAATACATAAGCCAATTGAAAATTTAGATATGCACATATGACACATTGATCATAGGGCTAATATACTATGATCCTATTTGCATTTTCCATTGTCATGCACACACATTGAACAATAGAGCTAATATAACTACATACTGAAATTTAGATATGCACACTTGTTCATAGGGCTAATATACTATGATCCTATTTGCATTTTCCATTGTCATGCACACACATTGAACAACAGAGCTAATATAACTACATATTGTGGACATATTGTGAACAACAGAGCTAATATAACTTGAATCAAATAACTTGAGTAGCATTAAAAACCCCAATCCGTGAGCACTAAAAACAAATCTAATAAGCATCATAGCATTAAAAAAACCAATATATTCACAACATCTAGCATTTTTGCAAATCTAAAAACAAATCTAAAAACCCCAATCATTGCAGTACCTAAAATCATAGTTCACAACATCTAGCTAGCATTTTTGCAATGAATTTATCCAACAAACCCTAGTCCAAAAACCCCCACCCCCAACCCATACAAAAAAACCCGAGCCATCCGTCAAACCAACTACTCTAACCATCTGAACTACTGTATGAATCACAATTGAACTAACTCTACAAGCTAAGCAAGTGCAAATACCTGCTCCTCCATGCCAGGCGGCGCAACGGGGGCATCGAGATGGACCGCGCTGCTCAACTCCGTCACCTTATGCAGCTATGAGGTGGAGCCCGCCACATCCACAGCGGTTGCGAGTTTCCCCTCACTGCTATGGACGCCGCCGACATCCGCGGTCACCGCGCCCTGACCCTGCAGCTCCACCACATCTCCGATCACTGCGCCGGCGTCACCACGAGCGTCGGCCATCTGGCAGATGGAGGCGATGAAGGTGAGGAAGAGGATGCGGTGGGGGAGAGCGAGACGGTGCGGTGGAGGCAGTGCAGGAGAGCGAGACGACGCTGGTGGGGGAGAGGAAGACGATGCAGCAGCGAGGGGATTTGGGGAAAAAAATGCTAGGGCGATGGAGGTGGTTGCCCTCTTTATATGATGGGACATTTCGGGCATGTCCATGGACACGTGCTACCCCACGACTGCGGTCTTGCATGCGCCCATGTATACGCAGCCCCACTCATCAGCTAACGGTCAAAGCAATTGACCTAGCGGCAACATCCGTTATAACCAATTATGAGGGTTTCAGGCAAGGGAGTGGGGAAAAGTGAGCAAAAGCTAACATAGTGGGGATGAATGAGTAGAGCTAAGGAACCAGGGGCACAGAAATAAAAATCCCTAGATGTTATATGCATGAGTAGAACACAAAGAGTTGTGGGCAATAATAGTCATACTGCTTACCAGCATGTCATACTTTGATTCAGCGGTATTGTTGGATGAAGCGGCCCAGACCGACATTACATGACCGCGTTCATGAGACTGGTTCTACCGCCGTGCTTCGCACACAGGTGGCTAGTGGGTGTCTGATTCTCCAGCTTTAGTTGAATCGAGTGTGACTATGCCCGGTCCTTGTTGAAGGTTACACTACTACAGGATGCTGCTAACGCGACACTACAATCAGAGACCCTTCGAGAAACTGTGTGCGATGCAATGATCACAAACGGTTCTGTATGAAAACCATCAGAAATGTGTAAAACATTTGGGATGACAGATGCATCAAACACGGTTCAGGTTTTAATTGCGTGTGCGATGAAGGGCAGACGGTTCAGTTCAATGAACTGTTTGCGATGAGGCAACACAAAAGAAACGGGCAGCCAGATGGAGGCGTGTGCGATACACAGCATACGGTTCACTCGGATGAACTGTTTGTGATTAGGCAACACAAAAGAAACGGACAACCTGATCAAGGTGTGTGCGATGTACAGCATACGATTCACTTGAATGAACTGTTTGTGATTAGGCAAGAGAACATAAACGGTTCAATATAACGAAGATGTGTGTGATACGCGGCAAATAGGTGTGTAATCAGAAATGTGTGCGAAGACCGATAATAACGCAGGCGATTGCTTCTAACAAGACTGCGATATGATCTGTCTACACAACATCTATTGGCCATTGTGGGACGGGCGGTCATCCGGATACACCGTAAGGATGCGAAGAGCCATTCCTATCAGCAAGGACTAGCTGTTCCACCAGTAGCTCATGTAAGAAAACTATCAAGTTAAGTGTGCTTAGGCTAGAGCAGTCATCGGATGGGTGACTGGATGGGAAGTTGTGTCGATGTTAAATTAGGTTAACCTCGAGGTCCTTGTTTTTTTAACACATGTTAAAGAAGGTCTACCGCATTACTTTTGGACAATGTGCGATACGTGGCATACAGTTGATCCATCCGACCTATTTGTGATGGAATAGGCCGTGTGTGTTGTGGGCAAACGCTTGCTAGTATTCAACCGTTTGGGATTGATGAATTAATCACCGACGGGATCCCTAGTGTGGTCCATGTTCATCTGATCACCATCTACTTCTTGTGCTAGCTCGATGCTAATTTTCCACTAATTGATGGCGTTTTATGAACACACCACCGTTTCCCGCCATTTCCTCACTTGTTTCCCGCCACCCTGCTATATTGCGCATAGGGGGCGTGCGACGCACGGAGGCGACAAGCGCAGCCTGTAGCACATCCACCTTTTCCAAGCATGTCAACCCACCAAAGCGCCGCCTCTGCCATCAACCTCGTCGACGAGGAAAACGAGCAGGCGCCACAGCCCGTCGAGGCCGAGGCGCTCCCCGGCAACGTGATGGACGACGCTATGATGCGTGTCATCGCCAGGGTTGAGTAGACTGCTACCTCTTGAGCACTGCGTTGGTTTTCCCTTGAAGAGGAAAGGGTGATGCAGCAAAGTAGCGTAAGTATTTCCCTCAGTTTTTGAGAACGAAGGTATCAATCCGGTAGGAGATTACACGTAAGTCACCTCGCACCTACACAAACAAATAAGAACCTTGCAACCAACGCGATAAAGGGGTTGTCAATCCCTTCACGGCCACATGCAAAAGTGAGATCTGATAGAGATAATAAGATAAATATTTTTGATATTTTTATGATATAGATTGAAAGTAAAGATTGCAAAGTAAAATATATTGGAAACTTATATCATGGAAAATAGACCCGGGGGCCATAGGTTTCACTAGTGGCTTCTCTCTAGATATCATAAGTATTACGGTGGGTAAACAAATTACTGTCGAGCAATTGATAGAAAAGTGCATAATTATGAGAATATCTAGGCATGATCATGTATATAGGCATCACGTCCGCGACAAGTAGACCGAAATGATTCTGCATCTACTACTATTACTCCACACATCGACCGCTATCCAACATGCATCTAGAGTATTAAGTTCATTAGAACAGACTAACGCATTAGGCAAGATGACATGATGTAGAGGGATAAACTCAAGCAATATGATATAAACCCCATCTTTTTATCCTCGATGGCAACAATACAATACGTGCCTTGCTGCCCCTGTTGTCACTGGGAAAGGACACCGCAAGATTGAACCCAAAGCTAAGCACTTCTCCCATTGCAAGAAAGATCAATCTAGTAGGCCAAACCAAACTGATTATTCTAAGAGACTTTCAAAGATAACAAATCATACATAAAATATTTCAGAGACAAACACACCGCAAAAAGAATTACATCGGATCTCGAATATTGTTCATAGATAATCTTGATCATAAACCCACAATTCATCGGATCTCGACAAACACACCGCAAAAAGAATTACATCGAATAGATCTCCAAGAAGATCGAGGAGAACTTTGTATTGAGATCCAAAGAGAGAGAAGAAGCCATCTAGCTAATAACTATGGACCCGAAGGTCTGCGGTAAACTACTCACACATCATCGAAGAAGCTATGGTGTTGATGTAGAAGCCCTCCGTGATCGATTCCCCCTCCGGTGGAGCTCCGGAAAAGTCCCCAAGATGGGATCTCTTGGGTACATAAGGTTGAGGCGGTGGAAATAGGGTTTCGTGGTGCTCCCGGATGTTTTCGGGGTATATGGGTATATATAGGAGGAAGAAGTACGTCGGTGGAGCTGCGAGGGGCCCACGAGGGTGGGGGGGCGCGCCCCCCTGCCTCGTGGCCTCCTTGCTTCTTTCTTGACGGCCACTCTAAGTCTCCTGGATCACGTTTGTTCCAAAAATAACTCTCCCGAAGGTTTCATTCTGTTTGGATTCCGTTTGATATTCCTTTTCTGCGAAACACTGAATTAGGCAAAAAAAACAGCAATTTGCACTTGGCCTTTGGTTAGTAGGTTAGTGCCAAAAATAATATAAAAAGGTAAATTAAAACCCATTAAACATCCAAAACAGATAATATAATTGCATGGAACAATAAAAAATTGTAGATACGTTGGAGACGTATCACAGACCTTTGGCGCATGGCGCTTGAGCGCCGTGGATGAAGATAGGCATGTCAGCACCGACAGGCTGCAGCTCGCTGCACAACATGATGGATGGCGCGCTGATAGGCTGCGGCTTGCCGCACGGCGAGACCGTTGGAGCACCGCAGAGCGAGAGGGACGACGCGCCGCGCAGCAAGAGCGGATCCATCAGCTTTTGCATGCTGTCGACACGGTGTCACAGCTGGGTACACGTCCCGTCAGTACCCCCATTCCTCGCCAGGAGTGGGTAGAGGCCCTCAGCACCGTACTTGCACCAGATGCTGGCCACGTCGTACTTGCACCGGACGGCCGCCGCGCCGTTCGCATGGGTTCCGCCGTTCGCCTTGTCCGCGGCCCGCTGGATGCGAACGCACTGGACCGTAGGCTGGACCGCCTCCTTGGCCCAGGTGTCCACCTGGGCGCAGTAGAGGAACATGGTCGTCACATCCTCGAGCTGGTGATCTCTGATGAAATAGCCAACTTGGAGCTCGAGATCGCGCTCCAGATGTACCGCAAGCGTGTCGACCGCTTGGACGAACGCATGCACAAGTTCAGGCAGAGCCAAGAGCTACCCTAGGCAAGGGCTGCTGGTCATGGTCTCATGGACATGTTTTATTTTGAAAAGTTGTTTCGACGTGGATAGCTTTGTATTCACAACAATCATAGTATTGCTCTATTTATTGCTTTGTTTCAATGTGTGTACTCTATTTTCCATTCTTATATGTTCTGTTTCAATGTGTGTTTATACGCTTTCCATTATGTATATGTGGATGATAACAGCTAGATTCAAATTAGTATACAAAAACAGATAGAAAATGGAATTCATAATATATATATAAATTGTTCATTAGATCATCACAGAATATATATATATATACATACATATATATATATATGTATATATATATATAATATCATCACATATACGTGATGATACTTAACTACTAGGTACAATGCATAAAATTGAAAACGAACAATACTAAAACTAATAATCCCTCCTGGGCCATTATTCCGGCAGCCCCTCGCCAGCAGCTCCCTGGTGCGCGGTGTCTTCCTAGTGCGGAGGCAGTACTTCGACTCCTCCGCCTCGCAGCGCTTGACGTACTGATCTGCCTCTTGTTGGCGGACGCACGCGACCGATCTTGCCATTTCATTGGGCGCCCACCGGAGCTCCTCGTCGGTGGCACGCTGGAGCTTATTGGCCCACCTCCATGCAGCGACGAGGCGCGCAGCGCCTATGACCTACCTCCCGAAGTACCCATCTTTGTACACCTCCTCGGCACGACGACGTGCCCGCCCCCAAAGCTCCACCGCCTCCTTTTTCCAGGCAGCATCACGGGCTTCACAGGCCGCGTGGTACCTGGCTTCCTCCTCTGCCATCTCCTTCTTGAACGCCACTTGCCTGGCTTTCTCAGCCGGCAGTAGCGACTTCCACAGACAAAGATTGTACTGGCCCCAAAACCAATCCAAAGTTGGGGGGTCCGGCGCAACCTCGTCAGGCGACGCGTAGGGGTACTCGTGGTTGCTAATT
>NC_041390.1:526748233-526778122 GCF_002162155.2 Triticum dicoccoides | reverse complement strand
GCGAGGGTAGGATGTAGACGAGAATGCAGGCGGGACGACGTTGAAAGGATGGAGATGGACGTAGAGGGGGGGGGGGTGAATAGGTACAACTACAAATTCTAATTATTACTTAGCAATTTTAGGCAATAGTGTGGAATATGAAAGTGAGCTAACAATTGCCAGTGATGCTAAGATCTAAGCAAGATAAACAAGTAACACAAGTATGTACATAAGCGTTAAGAAACAAGTAACCACAAGTAGAGAGTTAGGGTTAGGAATAACCACAACTCCGGGAGACGGGGAATGTATGCTGATGTTCGCTTCCTTGGAGGGAAGCTACGTCACTGTTAGAGAGGTGGATGTTACCATGAAGGCACACCAACGCCATGAAGGCTCACCCTATTCTCCCTTTGAGACAACACCACGAAGGCGTTTCTCAACCACTAGTGGTAGACCTTGGGGTGGTCTCCAAACCCTCACAAACTTTCCGGGGGTAATCACAATGGTCGTTTCCTCTCCGAAAGACTCCTACCGCCTAGGAGTCTCCAACCTCCAAGAGTAACAAGAACGATGGGAAAAGGTCAAGACTTGCTCAAATCATGAATTCCTTTGGTGCAAAGAAGGGGAAGGAGTGGATCTATCACTTGATCGGACAACTTCTCTCAAATGCTCTCAAATCCCTTGGGGATCTAAGATTTGGTGTGCAGGAGAGAGAGAGAGAGTGAAATGTGTTCTAGGGTTTGTTCAAAATGAATGGTCAACCCTCTCCTGTGGGGAAGAAGGGCTATATATAGTGTGAGCACCAATATGGCCGTTGTAGTGCAAGTGAACGGGTAGGCCGGACATCCGGGCTAGGGGCCGGACATCTGGCCTGACGACCCACTTGAAGAAGAAGACAAAAACAGAGCAGAAACCAGAGGGACGGGACATCCGGGCCCACACCCACACACCCTGCAAGTCAGGAAACCCAGGACATCTGGCACATGCCTGGACATCCAGAAATTTTACCGAATAAGAACAACCTCTGTATAGCTCAGGCCGAACATTCGGCAGAGAAGCCCGGAAATCAGGGGTGCACTGGGAGCCCGAACATCCGGCGTAGAGGGCCGGACATCCGGCAAGCAGCACAGCACAAAAGTGCTCTTTGGATGGTTAGGCCCAGATATCCGGCGAGTAGGCTGGATATCCGGCGTAAGGCTCGGACATCCGGCTTGAAGCCCGGACATCCGGCAGCCCAGAGACAGAAAACATGAAGGTTTAGCATGCGCATATATGTCAAGGAGGTTTGTGGCAAGAGCAAGCCTTTAACTAACCCTATCAATCCCCTCTTAATAGTGCGGGATCCTATACTCAAGAAAAACAAATATGAAATCAATTTTTATGCCTCATGTCAGGACCCCGACTCAATGCCACATCGATCTAGCATGTAACACCTCATATCACTTTGCGGCCTCACGCACGGTATTCCCACGGGTGTCGCCTTACCTTTGCCCGGGACCGTTTGCGCCTTTTGGCACACGTATATGACAGTGTCGCTAGCATCCATATGATAAGGAGCCCGGGCTGACATGGCTAGTCGTAAACCCAAAGCGGCACAGACTTACAGGGACAGGCATCCATGACCCAGCATCGAACGTGTCGGTCATCAGCGAGTGAATCCAGGCTGTAGCACTGGGCTAGCAGGACTCCGGTGAACCGGGCTGTAGCGGGCTAACAGGACTCCGGTATTCACCGCGTGACATTTCCCCGAAGGGACAGACACAGGAACGAAGAAGGACACATGCCGGCCAGCCTAAGTGTCCCGGAGCAGTAGCAAGCTACCATGGCTCGGTGGAAACACTAGGAGACATTTCCCGGTAAGAGAGGCTACCAAGGATAAACAACTAGGTTGTCAGATCCCACACATACCAAGCATTTCAATAACATACACACAATATGCTCGATATGTGCAAATACAACATGGCATCACAACATGACTCTACAACTCAAGTATTTTAATCCATAGGCTCCGAGGAGCGAGATATTGCAAACATGGGTCTCATGACCCAACACTCAGAGCATACAAGTCAAGCACAAGCGGAGGCTATCATGTCTGAGTACAGACATCTATAAATGAAAAAGGCTGAGAAGCCTGACTATCTACCAAATCCTGCCGAGGCACAAGATCGTAGCTGAGGTAACAAGCTAAACGTCGAAGACCACGCGGAAATACTAGTGAGACTGAAGTCTCTCTGCAAAAACATAAAATAGGCAAACGTGAGTACAAATGTACCCAGCAAGACTTACATCAGAACTATCTACATATGCATCATTATCAACAAAGGGATGGTGGGGTTTAACTGCAGCAAGCCAGCTTTGACTCGGTGGCTATCCTAAACTACGACTGCAAGCGACTCTTTGAGGTGGCGCACACGAGTCCACATATTCACCATATCAATACACCACTATGGATCCGCTCCCGTCTCCCTACGAGAACGCCATCCATAGCACTCACGCTTATCTTGCGTATTTTAGAGTATCCACTTTCACTTGTCTATGAACTGATATAAGGGGTCCAAGTTTCCATATCCGAGGAATCCGGCTATTCGAATAGATGATGTTAACCCTGCAGGGGTGTACTTCTTCACACACGCTCTCGCCACTTACCGCCCTGTACACGTCATGTACCTCGGCAACCTTCAAGCGGAAGCCGGGCGAGGGAGTCGGCCACGACCTGACTAACCGAACAAGTCTCTAGTCCAGGTTTATCGCCTATTCAGGTTCCATCCGCAAGGAGATCCGGCCGGGGTGTCGCTTACGGCCCCAAACGATGTGTGCAGGGTTCCCAAGCCCACCATCCGGGTGCCACTTGGTACACCGGGCCACTGTGCCTAGTCTGTCCCAAGCCCACCTGTACCGGGTGCCACTTGGTAGACTACTAACACTGCCTACAAACACCAGAAACTAGTTGCAACTCCTGGACAGAGATCAAGTTGATTAATAAGTCGAGAGGGCTTGGAGCGCCCGGAGCCCAATGTGTGGTAGTAACTGATCATGGATCACAAACACAGAACTCAGTTCCTGAGGACGGCTGCAATGAGACAACCCACCATGTACTCCTACATGGCCAACGATGTCAGGACCCCGACTCGATGTCACATCGATCTAGCCGGTAACACCTCATATCACTTTGCGGCCTCACGCACGGTATCCCCACGGTGTCGCCTTACCTTTGCCCGGGACCGTTTGCGCCTTTTGGCTCACGTATATGATAGTGTCGCTAGCATCCATATGATAAGGAGCCCGGGCTGACATGACTAGTCGTAAACCCAAAGTGGCACAGACTTACAGGGACAGGCATTCATGACCCAGCTTCGAACGTGTCGGTCATCAGCAAGTGGGTCCGGGCTGTAGCACTGGGCTAGCAGGACTCCGGTAAACCGGGCTGTAGCGGGCTAACAGGACTCCGGTACTCAAAGCGTGACATTTCCCCGAAGGGACAGACACAGGAACGAAGAAGGACACATGCCGGCCAGCCTAAGTGTTCCGGAGCAGTAGCAAGCTACCATGGCTCGGTGGAAACACTAGGAGACATTTCCCCGTAAGAGAGGCTACTAAAGATAAACAACTAGATGGTCAGATCCCACACATACCAAGCATTTCAATAACATACACACAATATGCTCGATATGTGCAAATACAACATGGCATCACAACATGACTCTATGACTCAAGTAATCTATTCAATAGGCTCCGAGGAGCGAGATATTACAAACATGGGTCTCATGACCCAACAATCAGAGCATATCAATCAAAGCACAAGCGGAAGCTATCATGTCTGGGTACAGACATCTATAAATGAAAAAGGCTGAGAAGCCTGACTATCTATCAGATCCTGCCGAGGGCACAAGATCGTAGCTGAGGTAACAAGCTAAACGTCGAAGACCACGCGGAAATACTAGTGAGACTGAAGTCTCTCTGCAGAAACATAAAATAGGCAAACGTGAGTACAAATGTACCCAGCAAGACTTACATCAGAACTATCTACATATGCATCATTATCAACAAAGGGATGGTGGGGTTTAACTGCAGCAAGCCAGCTTTGACTCGGTGGCTATCCTGAACTACGACTGCGAGTAACTTTTTTGAGGTGGCGCACACGAGTCCACATATTCACCATATCAATACACCACTATGGATCCGCTCCCGTCTCCCTACGAGAACGCCATCCATAGCACTCACGCTTATCTTGCGTATTTTAGAGTATCCACTTTCACTTGTCTATGAACTGATATAAGCAACCCAGAAGTCCTTTTCCGCGGACACGGCTATTCGAATAGATGATGTTAACCCTGCAGGGGTGTACTTCTTCATACATGTTTCCACCACTTAGCGTCTGCACACGACATGTGCTCGGCAGACTTCAAGCGAAAGCCGACGTGGGTGTAGACCACGACCTACCTAAACACTCAAGTCTCTAGTCCAGGTTTATCGCCTATTCGGGTTCCATCCATGAGGAGATCCGGCCGGAGTTTCGCTCACAGCCCCAAACGATGTGAACAGGGTTCCCGAAATACCAAACGGGCATTCGGTACACCGTGCCACGTACCTACCGCATCACAGCCCACCCCTACGGTCAGCGCTGTCCACGGCCTCCAGTAAGCTACAAACACCAGAAACTACTTGCAACTCCTGGACAGAGGACTAGGGTGAATAAGAAGTCGAGCGGGGTCATATTTCAGGGCCCAATGCATGGTAGTAGCTGAATCATGGATCACAAACACAGAACTCAGTTCCTAAGGACGGCTTCAATGAGACAACCCACCATGTACTCCTACATGGCCTCTCACCGACACCTTTTACCAAATCGTGTTCACACACTTAGCTCACACATAGTAGGACATGTTCACACACCTCTGATTCATCCTCGATGAATCAGACCTGACTCAACTCTAAGCAGTAGCAGGCATGACAAACAAGCATGAATGAGTAGGCACATCAGGGCTCAAACAACTCCTACTCATGCTAGTGGGTTTCATCTATTTACTGTGGCAATGACATGTCATGCAAAGGATAAAGGGGTTCAGCTACCGCAGCAAGTAACAGATGAATCGGTGTTGTCCTAATGCAGTAAAAGAGAGCAGGAGCGAGAGAGTAGGATTGTATCGGAATGAACAAGGGGTTTTTGCTTGCCTGGCACTTCTGAAGATAACATTGAGTCTTCATCAGTGTCAACGATCACATCATCGGTATCACGTCTATCGAAAGGGGGCAATCACCGGCAACACAGAAGAAACACAATCAATGCAATGCACAATATGATGCATGCTATGACATGGCAATATGAATGTGTTTTGGGCTAATGCACCTAAAACCAGATTAAATGAAGTTGGTTTGAATCCAAGATTCAAATTCAAACTCCATATATGATTATTCAAATGCCATTTAATTGATTTGTGCAAAACAGTAGTGATAAGTTGTTCTAACATGCATGAAAATGGTACAGATGGATTCCTTGAATTTTTCTGATAATTTTTCATATATAATTTATTTAATTTGGAGTTACGGTTAATTTTCTATGATTTATTGAAGTTTTAGGCATTTTTCTGGAATTTCCTGATTATTTTTAAATCCAGAAAGTATTACTGCATCATACTGACGTCACGATGACGTCAGCAGGTCAACGTGGCACAGCCCGGTCAACCCCTGACCGGTGGGTCCCGAGTGTCAGTGTCTAACTAACTAATCTAACTTAGTTAATACTAACCTAACTTGATTAGCCGGGCGGGGCCCGCATGTCAGTGAGAGAGAGGGGGGTCAAACCCGGGTCAACTCGCCGGAGTTGACCCGCGGCTCGTCGCCGGCGAGGCCAGGGACGGCGGAGAGCGCCGGGATTCGCCCTCCGATGACCAAAAGAGCGGCGGAGGGGCTCTACGGGATGCCCAGACTCGCGCGCGTCTAACAGGGCGGACGGGAGAAGCTAAGGTGGCCGGAGGCGACGGCAACCATGACGACGGCGGCGGCCGGAGTTCGGGTGAGGCGCGGGCGGTGGCTACGGTGCGCCACAGGAGCGATAGACTAGGGTTTTGGGATCCTGGCGTGGTGCTGAACATGGTGGTGTGCTTGGAGGTGACGCGCGTGAGCTCTAGCCACGGCGACCTCGTGGCCGGCGGCAATGGGCTCTCGGGCTCGGCGGAGACGATGGATACGGCACGAAATTGAACGAAAATACGGAGGGGAAACGAAGAGGAGCTCACGTCGAGTCCGCAGGGGTGGTCAGTGGGCTCGGGGAGGGGCTGGTGACGACGGGAGGTCGCCGGCGATCTCGGTGGCCCGAGGAGGAAGAAGACGTCGGGGACGGCGCTCCGAGGCTTCCGGCGTCACACGGGTTGGTGGAGACGAAGAAGAAGGCGCGGCGGTTCTTCTGGAGGCATCGGCGAGGCGAGGGGTGGCCGGTGGCCGCGGCGAACGGCGTCGGTGGCGACGGCTGCGCTCGGCACGAGAGGGAGAGAGGAACAGAGGAGGGGGAGAGCTTGGGAGAGAGTGAGGGGCGGTCGGGGAGGCCGCGTGTCGACGTCCAGGGCGTCCAGAGCGTCGGGGGAGAGCGGTAAGCAGGAGCTGGCGAGGCGCGTGGCCAGTGCGCGGCGGGCACGCGCTCGTCCTCCTGTCCAGGGAGGAAGACGACAGGGAGGCTGTGGTGGTGGGCTGGGCCGGCCACTTGGGCCGCCAGGTAAGCCCAGGTGAGATTCCTTCTCTCTCTCTGCTTTCTGTTTTATATTTCTGTTTTCTATTTTGTTCTGTTTTGTTTTGGTTTAGTAAAAATACTAAACCATTTTAATAAATTCTGTAGTTTATTATGTGGCTTACTAAAATATATACAAAGCCACTCACAACTTCCAGAATTATTTGGAGTCACATTTAATATATATTAAATATAAATCCAAAGCAAACTGTTATTGGATTAATTCAAATGGCCAAAATAAATATCTCTGTGACTCCAAAAATATTGGTTTAAATTTTACCTCTCACCAATATTTCCATGGAATAACAGGAACATTTTCTTGGACACATTTGAGAAGATTTAATTGTTGGTTATTTTTAGAGGTTTCTGAGGCTTTGAAAATTCCTCAATTCAAATTTCATTTGAATTTAAACATGATGCAGCAAGAGGTCTAGCCTAGTGCATTACCAGAAGCTAGGGATGTGACAACTCACCCCCACTAAACAAGAATCTCGTCTCGAGATTCAAGCGTAGGGTAAGGTGAAGGGGAAACGCAACTAGTATAATCTTCACGATCCAGGGTGCACTTCAGTTGAACGTTGATTCATTCACCATCATTGTCTTGATGTCTTGCTCTGAGAACTCCAACTAACATGACAACGAGAGGAAAGGAAGGATCCTAAAAGAATGGTTCTTCTCGAAGGTCGAACAACTCAGGATTAACTCACGGAATGAGACATAGCAACATCTCTCGAGCTGAGAGGCGAAGCACACATCCATAGGAATGGAGTGAAGCAGATGACGAAGGTTCACTAGGTAGACCACAATTTCACGCTTAAGAAGGTGGTAATCGATTGTCAACGTAGCGAGGAGTTGAGTTGCCATGATACCATAACGATACACCTTAGGGAAGGTGACTCGTAGAAATATCCCCTTAAGTGGCAAAAGAATTACCTTTGATATAGAGATCATTGAGACTCTCTATATCAGCCTAAGGCAAATCTCGAGCGATCATTTGGAGGGGGTCGGTAGAATGGCATACTCAGACCTGGATGATGTGGATTACCTTGTTGAAGACAACGTAATGGATGATTTTGCTTATCACCGGAAATGGAAGAGACCCATGGTAGAATGACACATTGGCGGTGCAAGCTGGGAACAAAATGCAAATGCTGGGAATGATTCTGGTAACTTGGGAAGAACCCAACAACAAAGAGTGAATCCACTGTTGAGAAGTTATAGCATAACCGAGGAAACTGAGAGGAATCCCAGTTAGAGCCGATGATAACACGTAGCGCTTGTGCGTGCTCTCAAGAACTTGAGCATTTCCACAATCATCAAGGTTTACCAACATCCGTGTCAAGGGTCCGGTAACACAACTTACTACCATGATGAACGGTGATGGAGGATGCAGATGCAAAGAAAGATAACACTTTCTCAGATTTCACCTTAGCGAGGCCAAGCAAATAAAATCTGGATGATCGACCGAGAGACATTTAGCACTCCGCTTCTAATGTTCTCCTTGATGTGCTAGTATAACCCATTCATAGATATGGTTTGATATCTAAAACATCAAGTAAAAGGTCGGACTTCGGGAACACAAAAATCCATAGGGGCAACTAGGGAGTAAATCCTACGAAATCCCTATGGGGGGGGGGGTGGCCAACTTCCTCAAACAAGATACTATAATAATAGGTCTACCGGATGGGTGTGTTGGCCACGACATCCACCTTACCGGTTATCGAGAGACCAATATTATAGTTCTTAGGGAAATGTTCCAACCATCATATCTGCCTGAGATTCAGCTCTGGTTGGTGTTAGGATATTCCAGGCTCATCGAGTCTTAGGAACAAAAATGAAAGTTTGCAACACAAATCGACGAGATGACGTTGCGGGATTCTCGGGAGATGAACTACGATAGCAAGCTCCAAAACATGAGCTGGTTCTGCTACAAACATGTGAACACGTTGTCCCAGACAAGCATGACCACGTGGTAGTCTTATAATAAAACACTACCGAGTTCAGGAGGGGGAACCATCAACGAGGGTATCGAAGTTCTTTCATAAGTCCGGATTAGCTCTTATGAAGGAACTCCTTCTCCTTGAACAAATCAATCAGTGGCTTGGTGTGCTAGGGATACATATAGATTGAAGGTTGCAAGTCTTCAAACCACAGCATTCTTCGCACGTGTGCATGACTGATTTGGAATGATTCCAAAGAAAGCAACATTGACTTTCTCGAATCCATGGCGGCAACTTGCATCAGATGCACATGAATTAAAGGAAGTCACTACCTTCATCCAAACATATGCTTCGTGAGCTAGCATGAACAAATGCTTTCAAAAGTTTCCAACACTAGCTTAATGTTCAGCAAAATTATGGAGAAGACAAGGATGTTGTCAATGGGCACAACAACAATTCATCTGGGTTTCCTTTTAAAAGGAATTCCATAGTTAAGTGAACAAGTGATAGCATTGGTCAGACCAAAGATGTAATGGTGTATGCTCGAGGGATCAACCACGAATAAGACAACATTACGAGCATCGTTGGTACTGATTTGATTTGACGATAGCCCACACTCAAATCAAAGGATTGATAAGACAATAGGTCCAGCAACTGATCACAAGGACCAATTAATGAAGATATCATCTTTCTTCAACACACACACATACACAGAAAGATATCCCTTAACATGAACTAAGTCAGACAGGCTTTTATCTTCCAACTCTCCAAGTTGTTGTCTAGCTTAACCAACTAGCTCCGGGATATCCATCACAGATTCTTGGAGAAAGGGTGGTTCACAAGAAACCAACTTGATCACGAGCTCAACATAACAGTCAGGTGACAACCTGGTAATACTTCCGAGAAGACATCCAGAAAATCACGAACCACCGGTATGTTACTAAGCTCGAGAACAATCTCGCTTTTGAGGGCAAGACGATATGATCAAATGAGTGAGGACTTGACAAGATCCTAACTCATCAATCGAAGGGTGCACCGAAATAAGGAATAGGTAACACGATCAGTCTTAGAGAGATGATTTAAAAACCAACATGCTAAGATTGAAATTATTATCCTTTAACTACCAAGCAACGAGGTTGCTAGGAGTATTGAATTCACACATCACGATTCACTTGTTGGCCTTCCGGTTGTGACAACACGGAACCGAGGGATGAATAATGATGGCGAGAAGTATCACTACATCAAGAATTCACAAGAGCC
Source organism: Triticum dicoccoides (assembly GCF_002162155.2). Classification (NCBI taxonomy): domain Eukaryota; kingdom Viridiplantae; phylum Streptophyta; class Magnoliopsida; order Poales; family Poaceae; genus Triticum; species Triticum dicoccoides. The sequence continues at coordinate 526,768,222 of NC_041390.1, read as the reverse complement.
GGTGCAATCCTCATGAAAATCCTGACATAAGACGGTAATACTTCAGGGTAGAACAGAATCAAAAGCTGGATTAGCAATTTGTTCTGCGGAGCACAACTTCTTTGACCCAATCCTGGATATGGAAGAGGTACTGGAGTTTGTTTCTCCTAGTCATTCCGCGATAGAATGGCTTGACGGACCACAAGGGTAATAGGCATCGATAAACGAACGCACGCATACTCTTGACTATCAATTGATAGACGAAGGTCAGAAACAACTAAGATGGGACAACTCAAAAGAACATATGATTTTCTGAGTTGTGGATGCATGGATTAGCACGTCAAACGAAGTTCAACATATTTCTTCCGGATAACCCATGCAGAAAGGTAGAACTGGCAGAGCCACAATATAGCATGGAGAACTCATCGACAGCACTCTTGTTGTCATCTTTTGGTTCAGAAGAACTCCTGCCAAGAATGGTTCATGGTAATTGGAAGAAGGATGTACCACGAACCTCGAGGACTATCGCAAGGTTACTACTATCCTAAAGGGACTAGCAAACACTATCAACATGAAGTAAGTAGAGTGAATCTCGGGTTCAAGAACCCAGGAATAGAATGCCTACTAACTAAATGGCATCACAGGATGCTTTCGAGGATAAAGGCCAGAATCATCACACTGGGATCACAAATCATTGCTAGATTACTAGGTGACTCCCTAAAACACCTAGGGTCATAATAATAACTCCAACATAAATGTCAAGGCAACGGAGTACCTCAACTCACTGATTAGTGTGGTTAATCTGGCCCATGGGAACATTGAAACGGGAAGAAAGGATTTGCAAATGCATCAGACTACTTAGAAACCTAGGATGACTCGGACAGCATAACGGCTGTAAATGCTCAGAAAAGATTTGAGACATTCACAAAAATGGTGGCATAACCACTCAGGAGCACAATATCAAGGTTTCGAGATCAACAATTAACATACGGAAGTAGTAGGAACTGAACTGAGACTTAGATCCAACAATCTTATAAGTCTACTGACTAGTAACACGTGATCCTAATAGAAAGAAGACATAGCCTAGTTCTTAATCCCCGCAGGAAAGATAAGATGACTCAGATCAGAAGGGCATGAGGTATAAGGAGTAAAAAGAGCCTTACGTTCCATCCCACAATCAATTCCCTTATATAACTAAAGAATTTCTAGACTCAACTTCGACCAGTTTGGCTTGGTAATCCTACAGGCAGTCAAGCTCTGATACCAACGCTGTCAGGACCCCGACTCAATGCCACATCGATCTAGCATGTAACACCTCATATCACTTTGCGGCCTCACGCACGGTATTCCCACGGGTGTCGCCTTACCTTTGCCCGGGACCGTTTGCGCCTTTTGGCACACGTATATGACAGTGTCGCTAGCATCCATATGATAAGGAGCCCGGGCTGACATGGCTAGTCGTAAACCCAAAGTGGCACAGACTTACAGGGACAGGCATCCATGACCCAGCATCGAATGTGTCGGTCATCAGCGAGTGAATCCAGGCTGTAGCACTGGGCTAGCAGGACTCCGGTGAACCGGGCTGTAGCGGGCTAACAGGACTCCGGTATTCACCGCGTGACATTTCCCCGAAGGGACAGACACATGAACGAAGAAGGACACATGCCGGCCAGCCTAAGTGTTCCGGAGCAGTAGCAAGCTACCATGGCTCGGTGGAAACACTAGGAGACATTTCCCCGTAAGAGAGGCTACTAAAGATAAACAACTAGATGGTCAGATCCCACACATACCAAGCATTTCAATAACATACACACAATATGCTCGATATGTGCAAATACAACATGGCATCACAACATGACTCTATGACTCAAGTAATCTATTCAATAGGCTCCGAGGAGCGAGATATTACAAACATGGGTCTCATGACCCAACAATCAGAGCATATCAATCAAAGCACAAGCGGAAGCTATCATGTCTGGGTACAGACATCTATAAATGAAAAAGGCTGAGAAGCCTGACTATCTATCAGATCCTGCCGAGGGCACAAGATCGTAGCTGAGGTAACAAGCTAAACGTCGAAGACCACGCGGAAATACTAGTGAGACTGAAGTCTCTCTGCAGAAACATAAAATAGGCAAACGTGAGTACAAATGTACCCAGCAAGACTTACATCAGAACTATCTACATATGCATCATTATCAACAAAGGGATGGTGGGGTTTAACTGCAGCAAGCCAGCTTTGACTCGGTGGCTATCCTGAACTACGACTGCGAGTAACTTTTTTGAGGTGGCGCACACGAGTCCACATATTCACCATATCAATACACCACTATGGATCCGCTCCCGTCTCCCTACGAGAACGCCATCCATAGCACTCACGCTTATCTTGCGTATTTTAGAGTATCCACTTTCACTTGTCTATGAACTGATATAAGCAACCCAGAAGTCCTTTTCCGCGGACACGGCTATTCGAATAGATGATGTTAACCCTGCAGGGGTGTACTTCTTCATACATGTTTCCACCACTTAGCGTCTGCACACGACATGTGCTCGGCAGACTTCAAGCGAAAGCCGACGTGGGTGTAGACCACGACCTACCTAAACACTCAAGTCTCTAGTCCAGGTTTATCGCCTATTCGGGTTCCATCCATGAGGAGATCCGGCCGGAGTTTCGCTCACAGCCCCAAACGATGTGAACAGGGTTCCCGAAATACCAAATGGGCATTCGGTACACCGTGCCACGTACCTACCGCATCACAGCCCACCCCTACGGTCAGCGCTGTCCACGGCCTCCAGTAAGCTACAAACACCAGAAACTACTTGCAACTCCTGGACAGAGGACTAGGGTGAATAAGAAGTCGAGCGGGGTCATATTTCAGGGCCCAATGCATGGTAGTAGCTGAATCATGGATCACAAACACAGAACTCAGTTCCTAAGGACGGCTTCAATGAGACAACCCACCATGTACTCCTACATGGCCTCTCACCGACACCTTTTACCAAATCGTGTTCACACACTTAGCTCACACATAGTAGGACATGTTCACACACCTTTGATTCATCCTCGATGAATCAGACCTGACTCAACTCTAAGCAGTAGCAGGCATGACAAACAAGCATGAATGAGTAGGCACATCAGGGCTCAAACAACTCCTACTCATGCTAGTGGGTTTCATCTATTTACTGTGGCAATGACAGGTCATGCAAAGGATAAAGGGGTTCAGCTACCGCAGCAAGTAACAGATGAATCGGTGTTGTCCTAATGCAGTAAAAGAGAGCAGGAGCGAGAGACTAGGATTGTATCGGAATGAACAAGGGGGTTTTGCTTGCCTGGCACTTCTGAAGATAACATTGAGTCTTCATCAGTGTCAACGATCACATCATCGGTATCACGTCTATCGAAAGGGGGCAATCACCGGCAACACAGAAGAAACACAATCAATGCAATGCACAATATGATGCATGCTATGACATGGCAATATGAATGTGTTTTGGGCTAATGCACCTAAAACCAGATTAAATGAAGTTGGTTTGAATCCAAGATTCAAATTCAAACTCCATATATGATTATTCAAATGCCATTTAATTGATTTGTGCTAAACAGTAGTGATAAGTTGTTCTAACATGCATGAAAATGGTACAGATGGATTCCTTGAATTTTTCTGATAATTTTTCATATATAATTTATTGAATTTGGAGTTACGGTTAATTTTCTATGATTTATTGAAGTTTTAGGCATTTTTCTGGAATTTCCTAATTATTTTTAAATCCAGAAAGTATTACTGCATCATACTGACGTCACGATGACGTCAGCAGGTCAACGTGGCACAGCCCGGTCAACCCCTGACCGGTGGGTCCCGAGTGTCAGTGTCTAACTAACTAATCTAACTTAGTTAATACTAACCTAACTTGATTAGCCGGGCGGGGCCCGCATGTCAGTGAGAGAGAGGGGGGTCAAACCCGGGTCAACTCGCCGGAGTTGACCCGCGGCTCGTCGCCGGCGAGGCCAGGGACGGCGGAGAGCGCCGGGATTCGCCCTCCGATGACCAAAAGAGCGGCGGAGGGGCTCTACGGGATGCCCAGACTCGCGCGCGTCTAACAGGGCGGACGGGAGAAGCTAAGGTGGCCGGAGGCGACGGCAACCATGACGACGGCGGCGGCCGGAGTTCGGGTGAGGCGCGGGCGGTGGCTATGGTGCGCCACAGGAGCGATAGACTAGGGTTTTGGGATCCTGGCGTGGTGCTGAACATGGTGGTGTGCTTGGAGGTGACGCGCGTGAGCTCTAGCCACGGCGACCTCGTGGCCGGCGGCAATGGGCTCTCGGGCTCGGCGGAGACGATGGATACGGCACGAAATTGAACGAAAATACGGAGGGGAAACGAAGAGGAGCTCACGTCGAGTCCGCAGGGGTGGTCAGTGGGCTCGGGGAGGGGCTGGTGACGACGGGAGGTCGCCGGCGATCTCGGTGGCCCGAGGAGGAAGAAGACGTCGGGGACGGCGCTCCGAGGCTTCCGGCATCACACGGGTTGGTGGAGACGAAGAAGAAGGCGCGGCGGTTCTTCTGGAGGCATCGGCGAGGCGAGGGGTGGCCGGTGGCCGCGGCGAACGGCGTCGGTGGCGACGGCTGCGCTCGGCACGAGAGGGAGAGAGGAACAGAGGAGGGGGAGAGCTCGGGAGAGAGTGAGGGGCGGTCGGGGAGGCCGCGTGTCGACGTCCAGGGCGTCCAGAGCGTCGGGGGAGAGCGGTAAGCAGGAGCTGGCGAGGCGCGTGGCCAGCGCGCGGCGGGCACGCGCTCGTCCTCCTGTCCAGGGAGGAAGACGACAGGGAGGCTGTGGTGGTGGGCTGGGCCGGCCACTTGGGCCGCCAGGTAAGCCCAGGTGAGATTCCTTCTCTCTCTCTGCTTTCTGTTTTATATTTCTGTTTTCTATTTTGTTCTGTTTTGTTTTGGTTTAGTAAAAATACTAAACCATTTTAATAAATTCTGTAGTTTATTATGTGGCTTACTAAAATATATACAAAGCCACTCACAACTTCCAGAATTATTTGGAGTCATATTTAATATATATTAAATATAAATCCAAAGCAAACAGTTATTGTATTAATTCAAATGGCCAAAATAAATATCTCTGTGACTCCAAAAATATTGGTTTAAATTTTACCTCTCACCAATATTTCCATGGAATAACAGGAACATTTTCTTGGACACATTTGAGAAGATTTAATTGTTGGTTATTTTTAGAGGTTTCTGAGGCTTTGAAAATTCCTCAATTCAAATTTCATTTGAATTTAAACATGATGCAGCAAGAGGTCTAGCCTAGTGCATTACCAGAAGCTAGGGATGTGACACCTCATCCTTGAGTAAAATCACTTTGTATGTTCTTGATCCACACACTTCGATGAACCGGGGGCTAACACCTGAGATTTACTTGACAACCATTGTTAGTCCCCTACATGTATATTGTCATCAACATCAAAACATGATGTAAGGGCATGATTTCTCTTTCAATCTCCCCCTTTTTGATTGTTCATGACAACCATACATGTAGTATCATAGATGCAATAAATAATCATAGCATTGACAATCATGAGAGCAAAAGTATAGAATAAGTTTATGTTTTTATTTGCTTTTAGTTCCCCCTCAATGTGTGCATGGGATGAATATGTTAGGATATACAACACAATCTTCATATGGTAGCATATGTAGCTCAAGGAGATGTAAATGTGAGAGACAAGCACATATGAAACCATAATAACATATGGACTTAAAAACATTTCATAGCCACAAGATAATCCTCAAGATAATATATAGTCTCACACGATCAATGTCACATCCCTAGTTATGACAATGCCTAGTGCATGCATTAGAGTGTTGCACCATGTTTAAATTTCATTTAAACCTGAGATGGGGATTGACTAAGCCCTAGCACCAAATGAATTCAACTAGGGACAAAATAAAACCCTTTTCATTGAACTCAAAATGTCCTCTAAAAATGTTCAACATTTCTGGTTTGAGGTGGAAGCATCTACCACAAATGGTTTATATTTTTGCAGGACATATTTGGTCACTGAATAAAATCATATGTATTTTGCTCTTGGGCATTTAAATGCTAGTAAATATCTTAAATGCCCAAATAATTCTAAAAATAAGTGTGGGCTGTTGGAAATATTCTAAACAGAGCCCCTGATTATTTTCTGGAATTTTAGAGATGCCTAAGTATTTTTAATAAAGCCTCCCAGTTACAGGAAAATAGAAAACAGAAGTAAAATAGAAATAAAAACCAGAGAGAGAAAGACCCGTACCCGGCGCTCACCTCAGCCACCCGGCCCAACTCCAGCTGGCGGCCCAGCCCGCCACCGCTACCCCCCCTGTCGTCTTCTTCCCTCGCCAGAAGGACGCGGGCACGCGCCGACGCGCGCACGGCCCCGCACGCCACCTCCTGCTTCCCCCCCGGCCTCCTAGCGACGCCACGACGACGCCCCGTGTCCCCTCGCTCCTCTTTCTCACTCGCTGCACCCTCTCTCCCTCCCCTGACTCTCTTCCCCGAGCCGCCCGAGAGTCGCCGTCGCCGCCGCTCGCCATAGCCACGGCCACCGACCACCACCCGCCTCGCCGACGTGTTCATGGCCTCCATTTCGACCTCCTCGTCCTCCCCGTCGACTCACTCGACGCCGGATGCCTCAAAACACCGTCACCGGCCTCTTCTTCATCGCCGGCCGCCGCGGATCCCCATCATCGACTCGTCGCCGTCCGGCCTTCCCCGAGCCTGCTTCGACGTCCGCTGCAACCGCCGTGAGCCACCGAACCTTTTCCCCCTCTCCGTTCCCTCTCTGGCACGCCGTAGCCGCCTCGCCCCTTTCGCCCGACTGCGTCGCCGCCTGCACTCACCGCCGACACGACTCCGGCGACCATTTGGTCCGGGCGTCGTGTCCAACTTGCTCGCTGCCTCGCGTAGCTGCTGTAGGTGCCACGAACGCGATACCACGGCCGCAGCAGCCCCGTAGCCAGAAACAACCGAACGCCGGCGCCGCCTCGAGCTCGTTTCCAGCGAGCTCCAGCCGTCCCCGCTGCTGCCGCAAGCCTCCCTGGATGCGGGCGAGCCCCAGCTCCCCGCGCGTGCACTCGGCCGGCCGTTTGGTCGCCGGAGACGCAAACCCGAGGCTCGCCACCGCGGCTGGCCTCGCCGGCGTCAAGCCGCCGGTGGGTTGACCCACTTTGACCACGGCGGGACCCCCCCCCTGTGTCCATGACATGTGGGGCCGGCCTGTTAGTTAGGCTAGGATTAGTGTTAACTAAATACTAGTTAGTTTAATAGACACTGACAGGTGGGCCCTACCCTTTAATTAACCCGGCTAACCATTTAGTTAAGTCAATTAAACTCTGTTAAATCACTGTGCAGCTGACATGTGGGTCCCCTAGGTCAGATTTGACCTGGACAACGCCGTTGACTTGCTGACGTCACTGTGAAGTCATGCTGACGCAGTAAATTCATTTCTGGATTTATTATTATTCAGGAAATTACAGAAAATGCCTAAAACTTCAATAAATCATAGAAAATTAACCGTAACTCCAAATTAAATAATTTATATATGAAAAATTATCAAAAAAATTCAAGGAATCCATCTGTGCCATTTTCATGCATGTTAGAACAACTTATCACTACTGTTTAGGGCAAATGAAGTGAAGGGCATTTAAATAATCACATATGGAGTTTGAATTTGAATCTTGTATTCAAACCAACTTCATTTAATCTGTTGCTAGTTGCACTAGCTCAAAACACATTCATATTGTCATGTCATGAGCATGCATCATATTGTGCATTGCATTGATTGTATTTCTTCTTTGTTGCCGGTATTTGTCCCCTCTCGATAGACGTGATACCGATGATGTGATCGTTGACACTGATGAAGACTCAATGTTATCTTCAGAAGTGCCAGGCAAGCAAAACCCCCTTGTTCATTCCGATACAATCCTACTCTCTCGCTCCTGCTCTCTTTTACTGCATTAGGACAACACCGATTCATCTGTTACTTGCTGCGGTAGCTGAACCCCTTTATCCTTTGCATGACCTGTCATTGCCACAGTAAATAGATGAAACCCACTAGCATGAGTAGGAGTTGTTTGAGCCCTGTTGTGCCTACTCATTCATGTTTGTTTGTCATGCCTGCTACTGCTTAGAGTTGAGTCAGGCCTGATTCATCGGGGATGAATCAGAGGCGTGTGAACATGTCCTACTGTGTGTGAGCTAAGTGTGTGAATACGATTTGGTAAAGGTAGCGGTGAGAGGCCATGTAGGAGTACATGGTGGGTTGTCTCATTGCAGCCGTCCTCAGGAACTGAGTTCTGTGTTTGTGATCCATGACTCAGCTACTACCACGCATTGGGCCCGAAACCAATGGACCCTCTCGGCTTCTTGATCACCCTTGTCCTCTGTCCAGGAGTTGCAAGTAGTTTCTGGTGTTTGTAGTATGCTGGAGGCCGTGCGCAGCGCTGACCGTAGGGGTGGGCTGTGATGCGGTAGGCACGTGGCACGGTGTACCGGGCGCCCGTTTGGTGTCTCGGGAACCCTGTTCACATCGTTTGGGGCTGTGAGCGAAACTCCGGCCGGATCTCCTCATGGATGGAACCCGAATAGGCGATAAACCTGGACTAGAGACTCAAGTGTTTAGGCAGGCCGTGGCCGACACCCACGTTGGGCTTCCGCTTGAAGGTTGCCGAGTACATGTCGTGTAAACGGCGGTAAGTGGTGAGAGCGTGTGTGAAGAAGTACACCCCTGCAGGGTTAACATCATCTATTCGAATAGCCGTGTCCGCGGAAAAGGACTTCTGGGTTGCTTATATCAGTTCATAGACAAGTGAAAGTGGATACTCTAAAATACGCAAGATAAGCGTGAGTGCTATGGATGGCGTTCTCGTAGGGAGACGGGGGCGGATCCATAGTGGTGTATTGATATGGTGAATATGTGGACTCGTGTGCGCCACCTCAAAAGAGTTACTTGCAGTCGTAGTTCAGGATAGCCACCGAGTCAAAGCTGGCTTGCTGCAGTTAAACCCCACCATCCCTTTGTTGATAATGATGCATATGAAGATAGTTCTGATGTAAGTCTTGCTGGGTACATTTGTACTCACGTTTGCCTATTTTATGTTTTTTACAGAGAGACTTCGGTCTCGCTAGTAGTTCCACGTGGACTTCGACGTTTAGCTTGATACCTCAGCTACGATCTTGTGCCCCGGCAGGATCTGGTAGATAGTCAGGCTTCTCAGCCTTTTTCATTTATAGATGTCTGTACTCAGACATGATAGCTTCCGCTTGTGCTTTGACTTGTATTCTCTGATTGTTGGGTCATGAGACCCATGTTTGTAATATCTCGCTCCTCGGAGCCTATTGATTAAAATACTTGATTTGTAGAGTCATGTTGTGATGCCATGTTGTATTTGCACATATCGAGCATATTGTGTGTATGTTGTTGAAATGCTTGGTATGTGTGGGATCTGACCATCTAGTTGTTTATCTTTAGTAGCCTCTCTTACCGGGAAATGTCTCCTAGTGTTTCCACTGAGCCATGGTAGCTTGCTACTGCTCCGGAACACTTAGGCTGGCCGGCATGTGTCCTTCTTCGTTCCTGCGTCTGTCCCTTCGGGGAAATGTCACGCGATGAATACCGGAGTCCTGTTAGCCCGCTACAGCCTGGTTCACCGGAGTCCTGCTAGCCCAGTGCTACAGCCTGGATTCACTCGCTGATGACCGACACGTTCGATGCTGGGTCATGGATGCCTGTCCCTGTAAGTTTGTGCCACTTTGGGTTTACGACTAGCCATGTCAGCCCGGGCTCCTTATCATATGGATGCTAGCGACACTGTCATATACGTGTGCCAAAAGGCGCAAACGGTCCCGGGTAAAGGTAAGGCGACACCCGTGGGAATACCGTGCGTGAGGCCGCAAAGTGATATGAGGTGTTACCGGCTAGATCAATGTGACATCGAGTCGGGGTCCTGACAATCAAGTACCATAGATAGCAACATAACAAGTTCGAATAGTAGTTAACAAAAATAGTCAACATAACATAGCATGACCTAGGATACTAAGATACTACTTCTCCCCCTTTGACAACAACAAGTAAAAAGGGGCGAAGAACTAAATGGACTCTATCACTCCCGGCGGATGTCATCATCATCATCATCATCAAAGAACTCGGGATACTCGACACGATATGGGAATCCGAAGGTGGACAAGACGGAGCCGCGGGAAGAGGATCATCATCGCTCATGGGACTCCCACGGTCACGGAGGCGCTACTTGAGCTGAATCTTGGAGATGATGAGGTGCTTCTGAACATCATGATTCTGTTGACAGCTGAAAGTGATTGCCTTCATGATAGCAGACTGAGCCTTGCTGAAGAAAGAGGCAAGACGTCCCTGAGGAGCAGACGAGGAAGAAGGCATGGAGGAAGTAGTGGGCCGAGACCCACCAGTAGGCTTCCTAGGTGGTCGAGGTGTAGCAGCCGGTTCAGGAGCAGCCATGCGCATGTGAATGGGTAGCGTCCAAATGGAATGCCCAATGGTCTTCACAACCTCAAACGGAGCAGTGTGATCAATGATGGCCTGAATGAATGGAGCATATGGGAACTGACGCGTCTGAATGAAGCTGGCGAGACGAATCTCTTGCCAAATATAGTGAGCGGTGTCAAGAGGCTGAGTAGGTGCATCATGCATGCGTACCATCAGATCAATACAGTAGTTGCGAGCTCTTGAGCGATCTCCCTTCTTAGGATAGAGGGTGCGAAGCACACACTGATAGAGGATGTAGTAAGGAGCACGGAAGATGGATACCTCATTAAGTGGATATCCATGTTCCTCATCAGTGAGCTGTAAGGGAGGCTTCACAAGAGGCAAGCAAGCATCAATCCATCTGGGCTTAAACTCTGGATCCATACTGTGAATGCAATGTCCAACTCTAGAGAAGCCCAAAATCTGAACAAACCAATCATAGGTGATACTCAGTGTAGTGTCATCGGTCCACCATGTGAGAGTGTTGTCCGGACCAAAGAAACATGTGGCGTTGAACTGAAGAATGGCAGCTTCATTCCAATCACACGTGAAGGTCATTGCAGGACCTAGAGTCATATCATCAATGATCTTGACTGGGTTGTTAGGGAACATGGCAGGATGATCACGTAGGAATTTGAGATCCAAGAATTTGTGAGGAGCAAGTCCTCGCCCATGGACGAAACTGGAATAGTGATCCTGCTGCATACGAGTATGGAACCGAGGATCCTCGGCATCAGCCACCATCTCATATTGATTGACATCCCGACGGAACACAAGGTATTGACCCGCCCCCACAATGATGAAGTCGTGAGTGGGGTGATCCCCACTGTCAGGAAGCTCCATGGAGATGCAACGACCATGGACAACGGGCATTGCAGAACCACGGACTTGAGGCACTGGTGCCCTCCTAGTCCCAGGCTTGGATTGGCCAATAGATTGTCTTGGAGCAAAGTCATCCTCTTCCTCCCCAACTTAGTCCTCAACATCCGGATCTGAGGCCGGCGAACTTGTGGATGGTTCCCGCTTCTTCTTCTTGGTGGTGGTCTTCTTCTTCTTCTTCTTGGGCCAAGCATGTTCATCAGAGTCGGTGGAGCCTTGCCGGCAAGCGACTGAAATGGATAATAATAGGTCCCGATGAGAAGGAGCCAAAGAGTATGAACATGGATAAAGCAAATTAAGCAGTGGGATGAACATTTTCGATCATGACCGTAGGACAAGTCCAAGTGATAGATCAAAAATTTGACATTCCCATGATTAAGTTGATTAGCCGAGTGCATAGAGAGATGATTAGGCTTAGGGAATAGATACCAAAACTATATATATATATGCCAAGATATACATGAGAGATAATGAAACCCTAACATAATTTGGTCACAACAAGAGAAAGATGCAAGAGAGATAACATCCATACCCCGAGAAGAAGGCTCGGGGCGCTTGAGGCCGCAGTTCTTGGTACGTGTCATGAAGAACTCTGGCGGAGAATCCCACAGCACACCGGTCCCTCCCGAGAGATTCACACCACAACCCAAGAAATGGATTGGAGGTCGGGGCCAGAGGTCGAAGGAGAGGGCTGGGGCAGCGCCGGAGCATGGCCCGGCGGTGGCGGCTGTTTGGTGAGATGGGGAGAGGTACGTGACGAGTGAGGGACTGCCCCCAAAAGCCCGAGCCCCTCCCCTGTTATATGTGGCTGCGAGAGACGGGCCGGACATCTGGGGCATGGCCCGGATATCCGGCGAGCGGAGGTCAGAGAACAGAATAAACAGGGCCAACGGGCCGGACATCTGGGGACAAGCCCGAATATCTGCGTGAGGAGGCCAGGGAGCAAACAAAAGTTCAGGGCCTGGATGTCCGGCCACTGGAAGTGCTTGATGACAGCTTGAGCAGCAGAAGAATTTTCCCCAGGGCCCAGATGTCCGGCTGAGGAGCCGGATGTCCAGCCACTAGTCAGAAAAACAGGGCAGGAGAAAGATTTGCAAGGGGCCAACAAATATAATTTGATATAGACTCCGCCAAGGAGTTTTTAGAAATTTATACGGGTGAAAACCTGAGTCATCTAAGGCCATACTAAGATGTAATAACAACCCAACAAAAATTAACTCAAGAAATATCCATACAAGCGGTGACCAAGGTCACCATGTTCGAGCATATGGAACATAGTACCGCAAAGATGGAGACTTAGGGCACATAGTCACGACTCCATCATGTTAAAGTACCATAGTTCGAGAACCATGATAACTTTGAGAGTGTTTGTTCTATTTATGCATTATGTAGGGTGAGAATACTCATGAATTGAGTGTCTTCCCCTAAATATATGCCTACATCAAGACAAGACATTAAGTTCATGCATGAATGGTTACTAGATTTCACATAATATTGTCAAGCTCCAAGATACCAAGTTCACACCTAAGTTGACAAAACCTTGCTTCATCGAATGGCTTGGTGAAAATATCTGCCAGTTGCATATTTGTGCCAACATGAGCAATGTCAATATCACCCTTCTCCACATGATCTCTCAAGAAGTGATACCTAAGATCAATGTGCTTGGTGCGGGTATGATCTTTGGGGTTCTCAACAATATTGATGGCACTTTCATTATCACATAGAAGAGGCACATGTCTATAGGTGATACCGTAATCCTTCAAAGTTTGCCTCATCCATAGTAATTGAGTTGCACAACTAGCGGTTGCAATATATTCAACTCTGTGGTGGAGAGGGCAACACAATTTTGTTTCTTCGAGGACCAACTTACCAAGGAGCGTCCAAGAAATTGACATGTACCGGAGGTGGACTTATGATCCACTTTGTCTCCGGCCCAATCCGCAACCGTGTACCCAATGAGATCAAACTTAGCATCATTGGGGTACCATAGACCCAACTTTGGGGTGTGAACAAGGTATCTAAGAATATGCTTAACTGCCTTATGATGACTTTCCCTAGGAGAAGCTTGAAGTCTAGCACACATGCATACACTAAACATGATGTCTCATCTAGATGCACAAAGATAAAGCAATGAACCCATCATAGAGCGGTATTTAGATGGGTCGAAAGGGATACCGTTTGTGTCTTCAGTGAGTACAATTTTGGTTAGCATGGGTGTCTTACATGGACTAGCATCAGACATGACAAATTTCTCTAGGATATCCTTGAGGTATTTTGCTTGAGACAAGAAAATTCCTTTTTGAAATTGTTGAATTTGAAATCCAAGGAAGAACTTCAAATCCGCATTGAGTGACATTTCAAAATTCTTGGTCATGGAAGCCACAAACTTCTTGCACAAATGAATGTTAGGAGAACCAAAAATGATATCATCTACATAGATTTGGCACAAGATCAAATCACCCTTGTCCCTCTTAGTAAAAAGAGTGGGATCAATTACCCCTCTCACAAAACCATCATCGAGTAAAAACTTCTTAAGATGATCATACCAAGCACGAGGTGCTTGTTTGAGGCCATACAAAGCCTTATGAAGTTTATACACATAGTCTTTGTGATCAGGATCAACGAACCCAGGTGGTTGTGATACATATACTTCTTCTTGTAGAGGACCGTTAAGGAAAGCACTCTTCACATACTTTTGATGTAATGTAAAACCATTGAAAGTAGCATAATCAAGTAAGATACGAATGGATTCAAGACGGGCAACAGGGGAAAAGGTCTCACCAAAGTCCAAACCTTCAACTTGTGAGTACCCTTGTGCCACTAACCTTTCCTTGTTACGGATGATGACACCATTCTCATCTTGCTTGATCTTGAAAATCCATTTTGTTCCAATGAGATTGTGCTCGGTAGTTGGCCTCTTGACTAAGGACCACACTTGGTTGCATTCAAAACTGTTTAACTCTTCTTGCATAGCAATGATCCAATCGTTGTCCATCAATGGATCTTGTACCTTGAGAGGCTCAACACTAGACACAAACAAGAAGTGAGCACAAAAGCTTGTCAAATGTTTACGAGTGACTCTACCTTCCGATATGCCAGTTAGAATTTTGTCAACACCAACACGACCGGCCACTCGAGGCATGATGGAGGTAAGAGTTTCACGAGGTTCAACTTCATGTCCATCATCCACGTCCTCAACATATGGACCATTAATGTGTGGTGGAATATCTTCTTCTTCATTTTGCATTTGTTGAGGTTCATCGTCAATTATTGCACTTTCTTGTTATTGCCCTTGAGGATGATCTTGTTCTTGATGATTATTATGAAGAGGAACTTGATCATCATCTTGTACTTGGTCTACGGGCATTGGTTGAACAATAGGAGATTGTGGTGGTGAGGGTGTTGAAGTAGTTTGATGATGTGTGAAGCTTCCATCTTCTTCTTCATCATCATGAGGTTCTTGTTCCATTGGAAGAAGTGCACCAACACCCATGGTCAAGATATCTTGAGAAGAATCTTCTTCACCTACATCACTTAGATCAACTTGCTCCGCACGGGAGCCATTAAATTCATCAAACAACATGTCACAAGTTTCTATAACACATCCATTGGATATGTTGTAGACTCTATAGGCGTGAGAGTTTGATCCATAGCCAACAAATATACCCTCAATGGTTTTGGATTGAAATTTTCCTAACTGTTATCTTTTGTTGAGGATAAAACATTTGCACCTAAATACACAAAAGTACTTGACATTCGGCTTGTTCCCAGTTAGGAGCTCATATGGAGTCCTTTCCAATATAGTGCGGAGGAAGAGCCGATTTGATGCATGGCATGCGGCGTTGACGGCCTCGGCCTAAAAACTATGTGGCGACTTGTATTCATCCAACATGGACCTTGCCATCTCCACAAGTGTGCGGTTCTTCCTTTCTGCTAAACCATTTTGTTGGGGAGTGTATGGTGCTGAATATTGATGCTCAATTCCTTCATCACTAAGAAATTCTTCCAAGGTGTAGTTCTTGAATTTAGAGCCATTATCACTTCTTATTACCAAGATTTCTTTGTCAAACTTGCATTGTGCTTGCTTGGCAAAATCAATAAAGGTGATCTTTGTCTCGTCCTTGGACTTGAGGAAGAAGACCCATGTATATCTTGAGTAATCATCAATAATGACAAGACCATACTTTTTCCCACTAATACTATCCCATGAAGGAGGCCCAAAAAGATCCACATGAAGGAGCTCCAAAGGCCTTGAAGTAGACACAATATTCTTGGGTGGATGCTTTGATTGATGTTGCTTCCCGGCTATGCATGCACTACACACACGATCTTTCTCAAATGAGACATTCGTTAGTCCAAGGATGTGATTACCCTTTAAGAGATCTTGAAGATTTCTCATGCCGACATGGGCTAGCCGGCAATGCCATAGCCACCCCTTATCGGCCTTGGCCATTAGACAAGTTGCATGGAATGTGCTCTCTTTCGAGAAATCAACCGTGTAAAGGTTGCCATCCAACTCTCCAACAAAGGCCACTTCAAGAGTATCTCTCTTAAAGACTTTCACATCCGTTAGTCCAAAGAGTGTATCATAACCAACAGAAGCCAATTGACGAACAGAAAGCAAATGGTATTTAAGGGATTGGACAAGCATGACATTTGCAAGAGACATGTCATTTGTGATAGCCACCTTGCCCAACCTGAGTACCTGTCCTTTTGATCCTCCACCAAACATGATGCTCATAAATGGTTGAATAGCTTCCATGAAATCGTAGAGCAATTTGCTATCTCCGGTCATATGATTGGTACATCCGCTATCAATCACCCATTTTACTCCACCAGAGAAGGCAACCTACAGACAATTATGACTTGGTTAGAGGTACCCATTTTGCAATGGGACCTCTCAAGTTAGTCACAAGGGTCTTAGGGACCCAAATAGCATAAAACCGGAATGCATTTCAAGGACCAACAAACTTTGCATAAACTTCTCCATCCTTAGTCTTAGGAAGTACATAGGATGGAGGCATGAACTCTTTTGGCTTGTTGAGAGTGGGCATGCCCCTCGTGGCCTTCCCACTAACAACCTTACCTTTCTCCTTGTGCCCTTCTCATACAAATGTTTCTTTTAGAGGGGTGGTGCACTTTTGAGAGGACGTCTTCTTCTTGCTTGTGCTTGGGTCGAACCCGAGCCCCTCTTTGGCAAACACCTCATTGTGTTGGCTCAATACCTCATTGAGGTTCTTTTGTCCTTGCGCACATGTCATGAGACCTTTCTCAATTTGAGCCTTGAGAAAGTGATTCTCCTCAAGAATAGATGCTAGGTCACTACTAGAGTTAGTAGTACAAGCATCAACATTAATAATAGGAGAAGAGTAAGCCTTGGCTAGAGTCTCAAGATAAGTAAGCTTGAGTGTCTCAAAACTCTTTGTAAGGAGGGTGAGCTCTTCTTCCTTAGTCTTAAGTGACACAGATAGGAGCTCACAATCCTTAGAGAGAGAAGCATGAGACTTCACAAGCTTACTTTTATCATTCATCAAATCTTCACAAGAGTCATTAGACTTTTTCAAGGAGGCAAGATCTTTAGTATGAACATCAATGTTTGCACTAATTTTAAAGCATAGTTCATCATTTCGTGCTTCCTCATATTGGACTTTCCGCTCAAGAATTTCATATTTTTCCTTTCCCTCGGTGACGAGGGTTTCGAGTTCCTTAATGGTGATGGTGTGCTTACTCACCATCTCCATAAGCATACGAAACATAGTGAGCTGCTTTCCTTTGAGGGAGAACATGAACTTATTTAGTTTAGCAAGCATAGGATCATCTATATCATCATCCTCATAACTATCCTCCGCATCAAGATACTCATCACTAGGAGTAAGAGGAGTGAAGAGAGGAGGATTTGATCGTGGGGTTACCTTGACCTTGTCAGGAGAGCTTTGGTCCTCTCCATCTTCTACCACAGCCTTTGCCATTAGGCACTTGTGAGCGTTGCCCTTGTAGTCCTTCATATAGTTGTAGGAGACAACATCACCACTCTTGTTGACTAGCCTCAACGTGTTTTGAGAATCTTGAGCAACTCCGGCAACACCACTAACATCATTTGGATCGGATTCTTCATGAGCAACCATTGATTTCCCATCTCTCCTTTTGAGTTTGGAGTTCAAAGGATTTGGCAACTTCTTCTTGGGAAAGGTCTTGGGAAACCTTGGTTATCTTCTCTCTTCTCATAAGGGCACTCGTTGGAGAAGTGGTTGGTTTCTTCACAATTGTAGCATTGTCTCACTTTCTCCTTCTGGAATCTTCCCTTGAATTTTCCCGCGCTAAACTTCTTGACAAAGAGAGCAATGTCTTCATATGACAGGCCCTCATCTGAGTCAACCTCATCACCATCCTCTATATCATCATCATCTTCTTCTTCTTCACTTTTCTCTTCTTCACATACATGCTTCGCCTTCAATGCTAGATTGATCTTTGATGTTGAGGTACCATGCATGGCAAGATGTTTCATAGCATTTGCCTTTGACTCTTCAAATAATTGGAAGGTGGATATGATGTCATCCGGAGTCATTTCCTTAAATCCATGGTGTTGTATTATGTCCCACTCCATTTGATGATGTTATGGAGCAAGAGTGTGAAGCAACTTATCCACGAGAAATCGCTTAGTCAAGTTGAATCCATCTTGTGTCTTGTCACATTCACATGACTCAATGTCGGCAGTGAGAATCATGATACGCTCAAGAATTTGCTTGGGAGTTTCACCTTTCTCCATACAAAAGTCTTGCAATTGACCCTTGGCAATTTCATATTGAGCAAGCCGGAGAGTGGAGGTACCAGTCTTGGTTCTCACAATGATATCCCATAATTCCTTGGCACTTGTTATATGTATGTATGGTCTCTTTTGCTTGCCAGTCATGCCTCTTCTTATGCACATGGTTGTTGTATCGTTGAGATTCTTGTCATACACGTCTCTTGGTGTAAGATTCTTCGGGTCAACATCTTGGTAGCCATACTCCAAGATCTCCAACATCTCATCATTTCCATATCGAAGATGGTCCTGCATAGCAACTCTCCACAAAGAAAAATCGGTAGTTTCATCAAGTAAAGGAGGTTTGCCTTGAGGATTATACTTAGGTTTCTCTATTTGAGGTCTTGCATAAAGCCAAGGAACACTGGAGTGTTCATTGCTAGGAGGTTGTTGGCCAAGTGAAGGAATAGGTATAGCCGGTCTCGAGGCCGCATCACCAGAAGATGGTGCAAGCGTCGAGGTTAGTGAGGCTATCCTCATTTGGACCAAGGCCTCAAGAGAGGCATCATGCTCCTCCTTTTGCTTAGCAAGAGCTCGTTCTAGATCCTCTGAAGTGAAGGTCTTGGCTTCCGTGGAAGCCGCACCCGCATTCTTCGGATCTGCAACAAGGGGGGGGTGTCCCATCGGGGTTCATCTTGCTCTAGGGCGGTTAAGCCACAAGAATAGAACACGAGGCTCCGATACCAATTGAAAGGATCGAGATGGACCTAGAGGGGGGGGTGAATAGGTACGATTATGTAACACCCTCGATGCGACTATAGCTCCCACGTGTCGAGGCACGACTTAGAGACATAATCGCATTGAAGGCATATGTCGCAAGTTAGGCAATCATCACAACATCCCATGTAATATAGATAATAAAAGGGGAGATAACATAGTTGGCTTACACTTGCCATGTCAATCAAGTACATAAAATAGCATTACATCATTCAAACACTCATGGCCCGACTACGGCGCCAACATAAAAGATAACCCAACAAGCGACACGGTCCCGATCACCCCCAACTGGGCACCACTACTGATCATCAGGGAAAGACACGTAGTATCGTTGAGAGTCCTCGTCGAACTCCCACTTGAGCTCAAGCGTGTCACCTGGAGCGGAATCATCAGGCCCTGCATCTAGTTTGGAAGTAATCTTTGAGCCACAGGGACTCAGCAATCTCGCACCCTCGCGATCAAGACTATTTAAGCTTATAGGTAAGGCAAGGTAAAATATGTGGAGCTGCAGCAAGCGACTAGCATATATGGTGGCTAACATGTTCGCAAAACAGAGCAAGAAGAGGAGGCAAAGCGTGAACGAGTAACTAGAGCGCATCCTGCGACAAGCATTACTCCAACACCGTGTTCACTTCCCGGACTCCGCCGAGAATAGACCATCACGGTAACTCACACGGTTGATTCATTTTAATTAAATTTAGGTTCAAGTTATCTACAACCGGACATTAACAAATTCCCATCTGCCCATAACCGCGGACACGGCTTTTGAAAGTTCAAATCCCTGCAGGGGAGTCCCAACTTAGCCCATGACAAGCTCTCACAGTCAACGAAGGAATTGACCTTCTCCCGAGACGTTCCGATCAGACTCGGTATCCCGGTTCTTCAAGACGCTTCGACAAGTTAAAACCAATCCAGCAACACCGCCCGAATGTGCCGACAAATCCCGATAGGAGCTGCACATATCTCATTCTCAGGGCACACTCAGATGAGCTCTCCATACAACTAAAACCAAACCTTGAGTTTCCCTGAGGGGGCGCTGCACAGGACTCTAGTTCAGACCAACACTC
>NC_041390.1:526659535-526747983 GCF_002162155.2 Triticum dicoccoides | reverse complement strand
CCGAAAACCCAAGGGAAAAGAGGCTAGGTGGCAAATGGTAAAACCAAGGTTGGGCATTGCTGGAAAAGCTTTAATCAAGGTGAACTATCAAGGGGTTCCCATTATAACCCAACCGCGTAAGGAACGCAAAATCCGGGAACATAACACCTATATGACGGAAAACTAGGGCGGCAAGAGTGGAACAAAACACTAGGCGAGAGGCCGATCCTTCCACCCTTTACCAAGTATATAGATGCATTAAGATAACATGGCGATATAATGATATCCCAACAAGTAAATAATGTTCCAACAAGGAACGGTCTCCAATGTTCACCTGCAACTAGCAACGCTATAAGAGGGGCTGAGCAAAGCGGTAACATAGCCAATCAACGGTTTGCTAGGACATGGTGGTTAGAGGTTTGGCATGGCAATTTGGGAGGCATGATAATCAAGTGGTAAGCATCATATCATAGGCACAGCAAAAGAGCGAGCATCTAGCAAAGCAAAGATAGTAGTGATTTCGAGGGTATGATCATCTTGCCTGCAAAGTTGTCAGAGTTGACTGGATCCTTGAAAGCAAACTCAACGGGCTCCTCGTTAGCGACCTCATCTCCCGGCTCTACCCAAACAAGACAAACAAGCAAACGAAACACAATCAACCACGTGCAAAGCTCAAACAAAACGATGCAAAGATGATATGCTATGCGGGATGCGATGCGGGATGCATATGCAAGATTTGACAAGGAATGCATGAACCTGGCCCCAACTTGGAAATCCAAGTGTGCCACTGGAAAGATGAGATGAAATCGCTTGAAAACGATATAAAGAATGCCGGAATCGGAGTTACGGTTTGGAAATGGCAAGCAATTCAAATATGACTACGTTCTCTGATTTACAGCAAGTAGACATCTAAATGCAACGAGATGAACATACTACATCACTCAAACATGACAACAAAATACATGGCAGGAATCCATTCATGATGCTTAACAAAAGTCTAGCACTGAGCTACGGCCAATTCCTCCATTAACAGGTTCAAACAAGCATGTCAAAAATGCATTTGACAAACAGATTTCAGACTTAGTGAAATTAACACTTGTTTGGAATTTCAGATCAGATAGCACTCTTCGGAGCATGAAAACTATATGCTACAGGACCTGAACATGGCAAAGTAAAGCATGGGATGGAGCTACTCAAAGATCTTAACAAAAGTCCCTTAGTGACCTTGAGCCAAAAGGGATCAGAAAATACAATTGCAAGCATGTGAACATGGCAAAAACATAATCAGTTCTCAGAGTTAGTGAAAACTGGAGCATGCTGAAACAGATATCAAGTAGGCATGTTTACGAGCTCGATGCACTCACCACAGAGCAAGTCATAACGAGCTAAGCATACACCCATCAAGAATACACAAGATGCAAGCTAGACATGGCAAGAACAATAGCATAGCATGCACGGTTCAACTACAACATCCCCGGCAAAATTGCTAACAAGTAGACAATCTGCCCAGATTCACGAAATGACAAAAGTAGAGCTCGATTGACACAAGCTAGCGTGCTCCATAATTTCAAACAAAGACATGGATGGATAGAGCACTAAAAGATTAACAAAACATCCTTACTGATCATCCTCAAAAAAGGCACGGATCACCAGGAAACAACATGAACATATGGCCATATGAGATAACCAGCTCAAGGACTTAGTGGAAATGCTAAGTCCCTGAAATCAGCATTAACAAACGCCTCATTTTGCAAGCTTGTGCTAGTCACCACACACATCACAAAAATACATGGGTTGCACCTCTGGAAAGATGGCAAAAACCTTAACAAAACATATGTAGAGCTCAGGGGCATATCATGCACACAATAATCATGGCAAAAATGACAAATATCTAAATGGAGCAGCAGATCTGACAATTATCTCAAGTAGCACTCTTCTAACAGCATTTCGGGCATCAAGATGAACTCAAATGAAAATGATGCAATGAGATGAAAGGATGTACTCTCTGAGACGAACATTTTGATATGCTATATGCCCAAAACGGAGCTACGAATGGAAAGTTATAGCGCGGTGAACATGGGCATATGGATCTGAGAATTTGAGGACTTACAAGAAAAAATAGACCTCTCCGGGACAGATCTAGGGTTTGCCGGGTGCGGAATCCGAGGTTCGACGGGATCTTGCCGGAGTTGCGTCGCGATGGCCGGAGTCTGCCGGAGAAGAGGAAGGAGAGGCCGGGGAGGTTGCAGGTCACCGGATCCGGCGGGCGGCGTGAGGAGAGGCGACCACAGCGGTGAGGCGGCGCGAGGAGGAGGCGGCAGACCGCGGCGGCGAGGGTCGCCGGCGTGCGGAGGCAGCGAGGTTGGCGGGCGACGAGGCGAGGGAGCTCGGGCGGAGGCTCTCCCACGGGCGGCGGCGGCGAAACGGGCCCCGCGAGCAGGATCTGGGCCGCGCGGGCCCGCGGCGGCGCGCGGTGGAATCGGCGGCGGCGGAGGACACGTGTCACGCGTCCATTGGCTGCGGGCAGCGGCACAAAGACGTCCGGCGGACGGCGGACATGTCCGGAGGCGGCGGGAGCGATTTTTAGGGTTTTGAAGAAGGGGATCCGAGATTTGGAATGGGGGAGGTATATATAGGCATAGAGGGAGCTAGGAGTGTCCAAATGAGGTGCGGTTTTCGGCCACGCGATCATGATCGAATGCTCTAGATGATGGAGAGGGTTTTGGTGGGTTTTGGGCCAAATTGGAGGGGTGTTGGTCTGCAACACACACGAGGCCTTTTTGGTCCCTCGGTTAACCGTTGGAGCATCAAACGGAGTCCAAATGGTATGGAACTTGACAGGCGGTCTATCGGTAGTAAACCAAGGCCGCTTGGCAAGTCTCGGTCCAATCCGGAAATGTTTAATCCCCACACACGAAAGAAAGGTAGAATTAACCACCGGAGGAGAACGAAGCGCCGGAATGCAAAATGGACAACGGGGAAAATGCTCGAATGCATGAGATGAACACGTATGCAAATGCAATGCACATGATGACATGATATGAGATGCATGACAATGACAACAACACACGGAGACAAAAACCCGAACCCAAAAAAATAAAATAACTTAACGTCGGAAATGGCAAGAGTTGGAGTACATATTGGGTAAATTACATCCGGGGTGTTACAACACTCCACCACTATGAAAGGATCCCGTCCCGAGATCTAGGACTGAAAGAACGCCGGGTACTCAGAATGGAGGTGATCCTCGCGTTCCTAGGTAGCTTCACGGTCGGAATGGTGTGACCACTTGACTTTTAGGAATTTGATTGACTTGTTGCGAGTCTTGCGTTCAGTCTCTTCAAGAATAGCAACTGGGTGCTCATGATAAGAGAGATCTTCTTGGAGCTCAATGTCCTCGAAGTTGACAATGCGGTCAGGAGTCTTGAAGCACTTTCGGAGCTGAGAGACATGGAACACGTCATGAACATTTGCAAAGTTTGAAGGAAGCTCGAGTTGATAGGCGAGGTCGTCTCTCTTGCTGACAATCTTGAAAGGTCCCACGTATCTAGGGGCAAGCTTCCCTTTGATACCGAAGCGATGAGTACCTTTCATAGGAGAGACGCAGAGGTAAACATGATCTCCAATCTCAAAAGCCAAATCACGGTGCTTACTGTCATAGTAGCTCTTCTGGCGGGATTGGGCTGCTTTGAGGTTATCTCGAATGACTTTGCACATTTCCTCTGCCTCTGTGATTAAGTCATTACCCAAAAGCTGACGTTCACCGGTTTCAGACCAGTTGAGAGGGGTACGACACTTCCTGCCATACAGAATTTCAAATGGGGCCTTGCCCGAACTCGCTTGAAAACTGTTGTTGTAGGAGAATTCAGCATATGGAAGACAATCCTCCCACTTCATGCCGAAGGAGATCACACAAGCCCTGAGCATATATTCAAGAATCTGGTTGACACGCTCGACTTGACCGCTAGTTTGAGGATGGAAAGCTGTGCTGAAGCGGATGTTGGTGCCCATGGCCTTCTGAAAAGAATCCCAAATCTTGGAGGTAAAGATGCTGCCACGGTCTGAAGAGATCACTTGTGGAATACCGTGCAGAGAGACAATTCGAGAGGTATAGAGTTCCGCCAATTGAGCTGCAGTGATTGACTCTTTGATAGGCAGAAAGTGAGCCACTTTAGTGAGTTTGTCGATGACAACGAATATAGCATCATTGCCACGCTTGGACTTTGGAAACCCAGTCACGAAGTCCATCTCAATGTGGTCAAACTTCCATTCTGGAATGGCAAGAGGTTGGAGGAGACCAGCTGGCCTTTGGTGTTCTGCCTTCACTCTTCTGTAGACATCACACTCATTCACGAACTGAGCAATCTCGCGCTTCATTCGAGTCCACCAATAAGCCCGTTTAAGGTCCCGATACATCTTCGTGCTCCCAGGGTGGATGGAGAGGAGAGAATTGTGAGCCTCGTTCATGATCACTTTACGGAGGTCACCTTTGGGTACAACAATACGATCCTCGAAGAAGAGAGTATCCTTGTCATCAAGGCGGTAGCACTTGTACTTGGGTTGACTCTTGGCAATCCCAATCTTCACCTTCTTCACCATAGCATCAAGAAGCTGAGCTTGGCGAATCTGGTCTTTTAAGGTAGGAGAGACTTGAAGGTTGGCGAGGAAACCTTGAGGAACAACTTGCAAATTAAGTTTGCGGAAAGCTTCACAAAGCTTGGGTTGATAAGGCTTGAGAATCAGACTGTTGCAGTAAGCCTTTCTGCTCAATGCATCAGCAATCACATTGGCCTTGCCTGGAGTATACTCGATACTCGGATTATACTCTTGAATCATTTCGACCCATCGAGTCTGCCTGAGGTTGAGATTAGGCTGAGTGAAGATGTACTTGAGACTCTTGTGGTCAGTGAAGATGTCCACTTTTCTTCCCAATAAGAGATGTCTCCAAGTCAAAAGAGCATGCACAACTGCCGCCAACTCGAGATCATGAGTGGGGTAGTTCTTCTCGTTGGGCTTCAACTGATGAGAGGTATAAGCCACAACTTTCTTCTCTTGCATCAACACTGCGCCAAGACCTTGGAGAGAGGCATCACAAAAGACTTCGTACGGCTTGGATTCATCAGGCGGAGTCAGAACTGGAGCAGTGACCAATTTCTCTTTCAAAGTGTTGAAAGCAAGGTCACACTCCGGAGACCAAACGTACTTGACGTGCTTCTGGAGAAGATTTGAGAGAGGCTTCGCGATCTTAGAAAAGTTTTCAACGAATCTTCGACAATAGCTTGCGAGACCGAGGAAGCTACGGAGTTGCTTCACGTTCTGAGGAGGTTCCCAATTCACAATTGCAGACACCTTCTCAGGATTCACCGCAATGCCCTTGGCCAAGATGATATGACCAAGATAAAGAACCTCATTGAGCCAAAATTCGCACTTGGAGAACTTGGCGTAGAACTGGTGTTCCCTCAGCTTATCAAGCACCAAACGCAAGTGCTTGGCATGATCTTCCTTGTTCTTCGAGAAAACTAGGATGTCGTCGAGATAGACCAAAACAAAGTCATTGGTGTAGGCGTTGAAGATGAAGTTCATCATGCGAGAGAACGTCGGAGGAGCGTTGACGAGGCCAAAAGACATGACAGTGTATTCATATGACCCATAGCTTGTCCTGAAAGCCGTCTTGGGAATATCTTGCTCACGGATATGAATCTGATGATAAACCATACAGAGATCAAGCTTGGAGAATACTTGGGCACCTTTGAGTTGTTCGAACAGCTCGTTGATGTTGGGAAGTGGGTATTTGTTCTTGATGGTCTTCTTGTTCAATGGACGGTAATCAACACAAAGTCGGTCCGTTCCATCCTTCTTCTTCACAAAAAGAACACCACAACCCCACGGAGAAGAACTAGGACGGATGAGACCCATTCTCTCTTGAATATCTAGTTGCTTCTTCAGCTCCTTCAACTCTTCAGGTCTGAGCTTGTACGGACGCTTGCACACATGTTCCGTGCTAGGCTCAAGATCGATGACGAATTCAACTGGCCGGTGCGGAGGCATTCCTGGAAGCTCTTCTGGAAAGACGTCTTGATATTCGCAAACGACTGGAATTTGCGAGATAGCATCCAGTTCACCCTTCTCATTGAGAGAAAACAGACGGATGGTATCATCACGAGCGGCAAAGACAATTACATCCTCAGACGAATGAGTCAATTGAATCTGCCTGGCAGCACAATCAAGATGCGCCTTGTGCTTAGAAAGCCAATCCATTCCGAGAATAAGATCAATATCCGAATCACCCAGAACAATAGGAGAAGCTAGAAATTTGTAGTCGCCCAACGTGATAGTAATATCCGGGACACAGAAATTAGCTGTCATTTGCTTGCCCGGTGACACGATTTGCAAGGAATTTTGCAGATACTGATAATCGCACTCATACTTCGATGCAAAAGGTTTGGAAATGAAACAATGCGATGCACCAGTGTCAATAAGAACTTCTGCATGGATATCGTTAACAGAAAGGTTACCCATGATGACATCTGACGAGTCCTCTGCCTGAGCTGCATTCACCATATTGACCTTGGCGTACTTGGAGTTATGCTTGACCACAACTGTACTTGCCGATCTGACAGGAGGAGGAGGAGGGAGACGCCTCTGGTTGAGCACTTGTTGGCATAGTGACCCTTCTGTTGGCACTTGTTGCACGTGACCTCTGAAAGCGGACGGTGATACGGAGCACTTGATCTTGGAGCTTGAGACGAAGTATTGTTCTGAAAGCCAGCGTTGGGTGGGTGGGAAGATCCACTGCCACCTTTTCTCTTCTGCTGATACGGCTGACGGAACGGAGGAGGAGGAAGCCAATACTTCTGTTGCTTGGCCACTTGAGTAGAGGAAGAAGGAGTAGCATCTCTGACTTGCTTCTTGGAAGCATCACACCTCAGTTGAGCGGCCTCTTGCTTCAATGCCATGTTGTAGAACTCATCGTACCTCAAGGGCTCAAAGAGAACAAGAGCTAGTTGGATTTCTTCTCTGAGACCACCCCTAAACTGGTATATCATGCTCTTCTCATCAGGTATGTCCTGCTTAGCAAAGCGGGCGAGCTTCTGAAACAACTTGTTGTAGTCATAGACAGACAAAGAGCCTTGCTTCAGGTTGTGGAATTCCTCACACTTGCTTTCAACCACGCTCTGAGGGATGTGATGAGCTCTGAAATCTTGACGGAATTCACCCCAGGTAATCACATGTCCTCCTCTGGAATCCTTGTATTGCTGGAACCATTCTGCAGCTTGATCTTTGAGTTGGAAAGAAGCGAACTTGACGAAGTCCTCAGGCCTGACGTTACTGCACTCGAAATGCTTGCACAGATCCATGAGCCAATCGTCAGCATCAGTTGCCTCAACACAATTGCTAAAAGTCTTTGGCCCGTTAGCAAGGAACTGGTTGAGTGTAGCAAAGTGATTCTGATTGTTGCCTTGGTTCCCTTGGTTGCCTTGATTGCGCTCTTGAAGAATTTGCATGATCAACTGTGTGTTTGCATTGGTTGCGGCCATCACAGATTGCCATGCCTCCGGAGGAGGTGGAGGTGGTGGCGGATCCTGATTCTGATTCTGATTGGTGCTCTTAGCGGGAGCCATCCCAATTCTAGCAAATCCTACATCCAGCTGTATCCACCCTTCAACACATAACCGAGAAAACTTCGGAAACCATCTACCTCAACCTTCGAAAAGCATCCGTTATACAAGTTATGGCGATACTCCCGAACTCCCGCCCCAGTACTGGGTGGCGTCGAGGTTATCTCACCAATGAACTGCATAAAAGAGATTTTCTATGTCGGCGTACTAAACTCAGGTTTTCCAGAACTGCAACGATAAAATTATGAAACAACACCTCAGAGCTCAACTCCCCAGGACACTTCCACAAAACCCCTGGCAGGACGCACCAAGACAATGTTCTCGTCACAAAACCATCGGAACGATTCCAAGATACCCGCGTGATCCTAAATTCTTTTTAGTGAAATTTGAGAAGACAGGAGTCAAAACTCTACGTCAGGATTGTTGGAAATATGCCCTAGAGGCAATAATAAATTAGTTATTATTATATTTCCTTGTTCATGATAATCATTTATTATCCATGATAGAATTGTATTGATAGGAAACTCAGATACATGTGTGGATACATAGACAACACCATGTCCCCAGTAAGCCTCTAGTTGACTAGCTCGTTGATTAATAGATGGTTACGGTTTCCTGACCATGGACATTGGATGTCATTGATAACGGGATCACATCGTTCGGAGAATGATGTGATGGACAAAGACCCAATCCTAAGCCTAGCACAAGATCATGTAGTTCGTATGCTAAAGCTTTTCTAATGTCAAGTATCATTTCCTTAGACCATGAGATTGTGCAACTCCCGGATACCGTAGGAGTGCTTTGGGTGTGCCAAACGTCACAACGTAACTGGGTGGCTATAAAGGTACACTACAGGTATCTCCGAAAGTGTCTGTTGGGTTGGCACGAATCGAGACTGGGATTTGTCACTCCGTGTAAACGGAGAGGTATCTCTGGGCCCACTCGGTAGGACATCATCATAATGTGCACAATGTGATCAAGGAGTTGATCATGGGATGATGTGTTACGAATGAGTAAAGGGACTTGCCGGTAACGAGATTGAACAAGGTATCGGGATACCGACGATCGAATCTCGGGCAAGTATCGTACCGCTAGACAAAGGGAATTGTATACGGGATTGATTAAGTCCTTGACATCGTGGTTCATCCGATGAGATCATCGTGGAACATGTGGGAGCCAACATGGGTATCCAGATCCCGCTGTTGGTTATTGACCGGAGAGTCATCTCGGTCATGTCTGCATGTCTCCCGAACCCGTAGGGTCTACACACTTAAGGTTCGGTGACGCTAGGGTTATAGAGATATTAGTATGCGGTAACCCGAAAGTTTTTCGGAGTCCCGGATGAGATCCCGGACGTCACGAGGAGTTCCGGAGGTAAAGAATTATATATAGGAAGTGCTATTTCGGCCATCGGGACAAGTTTCGGGGTCACCGGTATTGTACCGGGACCACCGAAAGGGTCCCGGGGGTCCACCGGGTGGGGCTACCCACCCCGGGGGGCCACATGGGCTGTAGGGGTGTGCGCCTTGGCCTATATGGGCCAAGGGCACCAGCCCCAAGAGGCCCATGCGCCAAGAGGTAAGGAAAGGAAGAGTCCTAAAGGGGTAAGGCACCTCCGAGGTGCCTTGGGGAGGAGGGACTCCTCCCTGGCCGCACCCTTCCTTGGAGGAAGGGCCAAGGCTGCGCCTCCCCCCTCTCCCTTGGGCCTATATATAGTGGGGGGAAGGGAGGGCAGCCCAATCTAAGCCTTGGCGCCTCCCTCTCCCTCCCATGACACATCTCCCTCCTCCCGCAGCGCTTGGCGAAGCCCTATTGGAATCTCGCTACTTCCACCACCACGCCGTCGTGCTGCTGGATCTCCATCAACCTCTCCTCCCCCCTTGCTGGATCAAGAAGGAGGAGACGTCGCTGCTCCGTACGTGTGTTGAACGCGGAGGTGCCGTTCGTTCGGTGCTAGGATCATCGGTGATTTGGATCACGACGAGTACGACTCCATCAACCCCGTTCTCTTGAACGCTTCCACGCGCGATCTACAAGGGTATGTAGATCCACTCCTCCCTCGTTGCTAGATGACTCCATAGATTGATCTTGGTGACACGTAGGAAAATTTTGAATTTATGCTACGTTACCCAACAGTGGCATCATGAGCTAGGTCTATGCGTAGTTTCTATGCACGAGTAGAACACAAAGTAGTTGTGGGCATTGATTTTGTTCAATATGCTTACCGTTACTAGTCCAATCTTGATTCGGTGGCATTGTGGGATGAAGCGGCCCGGACCGACCTTACACGTACTCTTACGTGAGACTGGTTCCACCGACTAACATGCACTAGTTGCATAAGGTGGCTAGCGGGTGTCTGTCTCTCCCACTTTAGTCGGATCGGATTCGATGAAAAGGGTCCTTATGAAGTGTAAATAGCAATTGGCATATCACGTTGTGGTTTTTGCGTAGGTAAGAAACGTTCTTGCTAGAAACCCATAGCAGCCATGTAAAACATGCAAACAACAATTAGAGGACGTCTAACTTGTTTTTGCAGGGTATGCTATGTGATGTGATATGGCCAAAAAGAATGTGATGAATGATTGTGATGTATGAGATTGATCATGTTCTTGTAATAGGAATCACGACTTGCATGTCGATGAGTATGACAACCGGCAGGAGCCATCGGAGTTGTCTTTATTTATTTATGACCTGCGTGTCAAACAAGCATGGCAAAAATGCATTTGACAAACAGATTTCAGACTTAGTGAAATTAACACTTGTCTGGAATTTCAGATCAGATAGCACTCTTCGGAGCATGAAAACTATATGCTACAGGACCTGAACATGGCAAAGTAAAGCATGGGATGGAGCTACTCAAAGATCTTAACAAAAGTACCTTAGTGACCTTGAGCCAAAAGGGATCAGAAAATACAATTGCAAGCATGTGAACATGGCAAAAACATAATCAGTTCTCAGACTCAGTGAAAACTGGAGCATGCTGAAACAGATATCAAGTAGGCATGTTTACGAGCTCGATGCACTCACCACAGAGCAAGTCATAACGAGCTAAGCATACACCCATCAAGAATACACAAGATGCAAGCTAGACATGGCAAGAACAATAGCATAGCATGCACGGTTCAACTACAACATCCCCGGCAAAATTGCTAACAAGTAGACAATCTGCCCAGATTCACGAAATGACAAAAGTAGAGCTCGATTGACACAAGCTAGCGTGTTCCATAATTGAAAACAAAGACATGGATGGATAGAGCACTACAAGATTAACAAAACATCCTTACTGATCATCCTCAAAAAAGGCACGGATCACCAGGAAACAACATGAACATATGGCCATATGAGATAACCAGCTCAAGGACTTAGTGGAAATGCTAAGTCCCTGAAATCAGCATTAACAAACGCCTCACTTTGCAAGCTTGTGCTAGTCACCACACACATCACAAAAATACATGGGTTGCACCTCTCGAAAGATGGCAAAAACCTTAACAAAACATATGTAGAGCTCAGGGGCATATCATGCACAAAATAATCATGGCATTAATGACAAATATCTAAATGGAGCAGCAGATCTGACAATTATCTCAAGTAGCACTCTTCTAACAGCATTTCGGGCATCAAGATGAACTCAAATGAAAATGATGCAATGAGATGAAATGATGTACTCTCTGAGGCGAACATTTTGATATGCTATATGCCCAAAACGGAGCTATGGATGGAAAGTTATAGCATGGTGAACATGGGCATATGGACCTGAGAATTTGAGGACTTAGAAGAAAAAATAGACCTCTCTGGGACAGATCTAGGGTTTGCCGTGTGCGGAATCCGAGGTTCGCCGGGATCTTGCCGGAGTTGCGTCGCGGTGGCTGGAGTCTGCCGGAGAAGAGGAAGGAGAGGCCGGGGAGGTTGCAGGTCGCCGGATCCGGCGGGCGGCGCGAGGAGAGGCGACCACAGCGGCGAGGCGGCACGAGGAGGAGGCGGCAGACCGCGGCGGCGAGGGTCGCCAGCGTGCGGAGGCAGCGAGGTCGGCGGGCGGCGAGGCGAGGGAGCTCGGGCGGAGGCTCTCCCACGGGCGGCGGCGGCGAAACGGGCCCCGCGAGCCGGATCTGGGCCGCGCGGGCCCGCGGCGGCGCGTGGTGGAATCGGCGGTGGCGGAGGACACGTGTCACGCGTCCCTTGGCTGCGGGCGGTGGCACAAAGACGTCCGGCGGACGGCGGACATGTCCGGAGGCGGCGGGAGCGATTTTTAGGGTTTTGAAGAAGGGGATCCGAGATTTGGAATGGGGGAGGTATATATAGGCATAGAGGGAGCTAGGAGTGTCCAAATGAGGTGCGGTTTTCGGCCACGCGATCGTGATCGAATGCTCTAGATGATGGAAATGGTTTTGGTGCATTTTGGGCCAAATTGGAGGGGTGTTGGGCTGCAAGACACACGAGGCCTTTTTGGTCCCTCGGTTAACCGTTGGAGCATCAAACGAAGTCCAAATGGTACGAAACTTGACAGGCGATCTACCGGTAGTAAACCAAGGCCGCTTGGCAAGTCTCGGTCCAATCCGGAAATGTTTAATCCCCACACACGAAAGAAAGGTAGAATTAACCACCGGAGGAGAATGAAGCGCCGGAATGCAAAACGGACAACGGGGAAAATGCCCGAATGCATGAGATGAACACGTATGCAAATGCAATGCACATGATGACATGATATGAGATGCATGACAACGACAACAACACACGGAGACAAAAACCCGTACCCGAGAAAATAAAATAACTTAACGCCGGAAACGGCAAGGGTTGGAGTACATATTGGGTAAATTACATCCGGGGTCTGACAGATTACAAATTTTAATTATTACTTAGCAATTTTAGGCAATAGTGCGGAATATGAAAGTGAGCCTAACAATTGCAAGTGATGCTAAGAGCTAAGTAATATAAACAAATAATACAAGTATGTACATAAGCGTTAAGAAACAAGTAACCACAAGTAGAGAGTTAGGGTTAAGAATAACCGCAACTCCGGGAGACGAGGATGTATGCCGATGTTCACTTCCTTGGAGGGAAGCTACGTCACCGTTAGAGAGGTGGATGTTACCACGAAGGCACACCAACGCCACGAAGGCTCACCCTATTCTCCCTTTGAGAAAACACCATGAAGGCATTTCTCAACCATTAGTGGTAGACCTTGGGGTGGTCTCCAAACCCTCACAAACTTTCTGGGGGCAATCACAATGGTCGATTCCTCTTCGAAAGACTCCTACCGCCTAGGAGTCTCCAACCTCCAAGAGTAACAAGAACGATGGGAAAAGCTCAAGACTTGCTCAAATCACGAATTCCTTTGGTGCAAAGAAGGGGAAGGAGTGGATCTATC
Source organism: Triticum dicoccoides (assembly GCF_002162155.2). Classification (NCBI taxonomy): domain Eukaryota; kingdom Viridiplantae; phylum Streptophyta; class Magnoliopsida; order Poales; family Poaceae; genus Triticum; species Triticum dicoccoides. The sequence continues at coordinate 526,735,020 of NC_041390.1, read as the reverse complement.
ACTTGATCGGACAACTTCTCTCAAATGCTCTCAAATCCCTTGGGGATCTAAGATTTGGTGTGGAGGAGTGAGAGAGAGAGAGAGAGAGTGCAATGTGTTCTAGGGTTTGTTCAAAATGAATGGTGAACCCTCTCCTATGGGGAAGAAGGGCTATATATAGTGTGAGCACAAATATGGCCGTTGTAGTGCAAGTGAACGGGCAGGCCGGACATCCGGGCTTGGGGCCGAATATCCGGCCTGACGACCCACTCGAAGAACAAGACAGAAACAGAGCAGAAACCAGAGGGGCCAGACATCCGGGCCCACACCCGGACATCCGACAAGTCAGGAATGTATAGCTCAGCCTGGACATCCGGCAGGGAAGCCCAGAAATCCGGGGTGCACTGGGAGCCCGGACATCCGGTGTAGAGGGCCGGACATCCGGCAAGTAGCACAACACAAAAGTTCTCTCTCGATGGTTAGGCCCGGATATCCGGCGAGTAGGCCGGACATCCGGCGTGAGGCCCGGGCATCCAGCTTGAAGCTCGGACATCTGGCAGCCTAGAGACAGAAAACATGAAGGTTTAGCATGCGCATATATGTCAAGGAGGTTTGTGGCAAGAGCAAGCCTTTAACTAACCCTATCGATCCCCTCATAATAGTGCAGGATCCTATACTCAAGGAAAACAAATATGAAATCAATTTTTATCCTTCGTCCTTGAGTAAAATCACTTTGTATGTTCTTGACCCACACACTTCGATGAACCGGGGGCTAACACCTGAGATTTACTTGACAACCATTGTTAGTCCCCTACATGTATATTGTCATAAACATCAAAACATGATGTAAGGGCATGATTGCTCTTTCAGACATGAGCAAGGTAGTATTTATTGGCATCCGGAATCTAGATCGACGTGGACAATACACACGCCGGTCGCCGGAATTTACGAGTAGTGTAGTTTTAATTACACACAATTCCGGCAGCAAATCCGTGTGTGAACATAATAGCCAAAATCCGTGTGTGAACATAATAGCTGACAGTTTCCAATGTAGAACCGTGTCTGATTAATGATCCCCGCCATTCACCTAACAAACCTCAAGCCGCGAGATAGACTGCCAATCATGTGGGGGCCGGTTGTCTTGCCAGATCTTTACATTTTCTTTTTTGAACACCAGATATTTACATCGTCTAATGATTTTTTAACTCACACACAAGTACACAAAAATATGATTTTTCAAACCGTTTTGGTTTGGCGTTGCATGTAGATGTAGTTGAAATTTGAATTGCGGTCATTAAATGGTTAGAAAATCACTTAAATGTCTTTAGAAGGTCAAATGACCCCTGAAATTTACCAATTTTTCACATGACAGTTGTATTAGTGCATGTTAAACGTAGGAAAAAAATTGATGGCTGTATGAGGAAGCTATCTCCCGTTCGTCATCAAACATGCATTGTTCCCTCTCGGAACCACAAACCTTCTAACGAGTTGCTCCGGTTTTTGAGGGGTGCGTGTCCAAACGTTCTTCAAACATGCCAATTTCTTACCACAACATCTTGGTGGCATGACATTACATCAACCACGGTTTCATGTGTTTATCATCATTTTTCTATGTTTTGAATTAAAATGCCATGTCACTCCATGCATACGTATGCATGTGTCCATGTCGTGAGACCAATATGTTTGAAAATTCCTTCTAATTTACTGCACATGGAATTAACTCGCACACAAGTACACATATATGATTTTTCAAAATGTTTTGGTTAGGCATTTGCATGTAGATGTAGTTCAAATTTGAATTATGGTCATTAAATGGTTAGAAAATCACTTAAATGTCTTTAAAAGGTCAAATGACCCCTATAATTTTCCAAAATTTCACATTACAGTTGTAGTAGTGCACGTTAGACGAATAAAAAATTTGAAGGCCGTAAGAGGAAGCTATCTCCTGTTCGTCATCAAACATGCATTGTTCCTCTCGGAACCACGAACCCTTCTAGCGAGTTGCTCCAGTTTGTGAGGGTGTGTGTCCAAACTTTCGTCAAACATGCCAATTTCTTTACCACATCATCTTCGTGGCATGACATTACATCAACCAAGGTTTCATGTGTTTCTGAATTTTTTTGGAATTAAAATGCCATGCCACTCCATGAATACGTATTCATGCATATGTGTCCATGCCGTGATACAAATATATTTGAAAATTCCTTCTAGTTTACCGCACATGGAATTAACTCGCACAAAAGTACACAAATATGATTTTTCAAACTGTTTCGGTTATGCGTTGCATGTAGATGTAGTTCAAATTTGAATTACGGTCATTAAATGGCTCAAAAATCACTTAAATGTCTTTAAAAGGTCAAATGACCCCTAGAATTTTCAAAAAAATCACAATACAGTTGTAGTAGTGCATGTTAGACGTAGAAAACAAATTAAAGGATGTAAGAGGAACCTATCTCCGGTTCGTCATCAAACATGCATTGTTCGCTCTCAGAACCACGAGCCTTCTAGTGAGTTGCTCCGTTTGTGAGGGGTGTGTGTCCAAACTTTGGTCAAACATGCCAATTTTTTTACCACATCATCTTGGTGGCATGAAATTACATCAACCAAGGTTTCATGTGTTTCTGCTTTTATTCAATTTTTTGGAATTAAAATGCCATGTCACTCCGTGCTTAATTGTGTCATACTTGTTAGACCAATATGTTTGAAAATTCGTTCCAATTTACTGCACATGGAATTAAATCGCACACAAGTACACGAAATATGAGTTTTCAAACCGTTATGGTGAGCTGTTGCATGTACATGTAGTTCAAATTTAAATTACGGTCATTAAATGGCTAGAAAATCACTTAAATGTTTTAGAAGGTCAAATGACCCCTGCAATTTTCCAAAATTTGACATGACAGTTGTATTAGTACTACAAAATTTCTCGTTCATTTAAAACACCATATGTTAGCACTTTATCCCAAATTCGTCTTTAACAGCTAATAAAAAAATATCTACAACAGCACACACAATTGTTTTCTAGGAACCGTTTGTGATGAAAATATCTGGGTCTATTTAAGTCTCCTTGTCGGTGTCAAAATCGGCGGATCTCGGGTAGGGGGTCCCGAACTGTGCGTCTAAGGCGGATGGTAACAGGAGGCAGGGGACACGATGTTTTACCCAGGTTCGGGCCCTCTTGATGGAGGTAAAACCCTATGTCCTACTTGATTGTTCTTGATAATATGAGTAGTACAAGAGTTGATCTACCACGAGATTGGAGAGGCTAAACCCTAGAAGCTAGCCTATGGTATGACTGTCTGTTGTCCTACGGACTAAAACCCTCCGGTATATATAGACACTAGAGGGGGCTAGGGTTACACAGAGTCAGTTACAAGGAAGGAGATCTACATATCCATATTGCCAAGCTTGCCTTCCACGCCAAGGAGAGTCCCATCCGGACACGGGACGAAGTCTTCAATCTTGTATCTTCATAGTCCAACAGTCCGGCCAAAGGATATAATCCGGCTGTCCGGATACCCCCTAATCCAGGACTCCCTCAGTAGCCCCTGAACTAGGCTTCAATGACGATGAGTCCGGCGCGTAGATTGTCTTCGGCATTGCAAGGCGGGTTCCTCCTCTAAATACTTCATAGAAGATTTTGAACACGAGGATCATGTCCGGCTCTGCAAAATAAGTTCCAGATACCACCGTAGAGGGAATAATATTTACACAAATCTAATCTGCTGACGTACCCCGTAGTGTGACATCACACCATAACCAGGCCTTTATTCGAATCGTTTTTCATAACCTATCTCAGTGTGTTTCGCGAGGCGGTTTCCTTGGCACGCCTTGTCGAAGCAGAGATCGTGTCCCCTTATTACGGTATTCCCATTAATACGGACATGGGTAACCCAACCGCGCCTATTAGTAGGACTCCTAAATCTTAGGCAAGTCCCAAACAGCCACGAGGAGGACCCTCTTTATAAAGGGGACAAGGCCTTTTCCTCTCGATCTTAATTGAATCCGCCTCTCGCATCGAGTTCCAACACCCAAAGCTCAGGTTTAGGCACTTCGGACCTTCAACTATGTCCGGATCCAACCTTCGAGGTCGGTGGATGCCTTCCTCCATCACAAAGGAGGACATCAAGAAGTTGAGAGAGGCCAGATATCTGACCGCCGAAATTTCGCATCGGCTGCCTGCCCGAGGGCAGGTCATCCCTACTCCCGAACCCAACGAGAGTGTCGTGTTCGTCTCCCACTTCCTCCGAGGACTAGGCCTTGCTCTGGATCCCTTTGTTAGGGGTCTTATGTTCTATTACGGGCTAGATTTTCATGATCTGGCCCCGGATTCCCTTCTTCACATCTCGACGTTTATTGTCGTATGTGAGACCTTCCTCCGCATTACCCCTCACTTCGGCCTGTGGCTCAAGACCTTCAATGTGAAGCCGAAGATGATCGAGGGGCAGCACGCAGCGTGCGGAGGCGCTTCAATAAGCAAAATTGTTGATGCTCCATGGCCTGAGGGTTACTTCCCAGAGGTGTCTGGATTGTGGCAACGGGAGTGGTTCTACATCACAGATCCCCGAAGTGCCAAGTGGGTAGCTGCCCCCGCCTTCTGCTCAGGCCCCCCACCACAACTGATGTCATGGATCAGCAGGGGGCTGAGCTGGGGTCTAGCCAAGGACGTGCCAATACTACAAATCCGCATCCGAGATCTCTTCAAGAGAGATATCAACCTGGTTATGGTAGTGCAAGTTATGCTAGTCCGTCAAGTCCAGCATTGCAAACACTGGCCCCTTCACATGTGGGAATTCAACCCGGAAGGACCGCGAGCTATCCAACATTTCCTCAGCATGACCCACAAAGAGATGTACAAATTGTTCTTCGGACCGCAAATAATGTGTCCGGACATCATTGAGGATGCAGGTCTGAGCTGCAATCACCCGGATACCCAAGTAAGTAGCCCCGCATCCGAACACACCGTCTGTTTTATTTATAGCAACGTTTCCCTAAAAAAGAAAAACTACTCTTGGTCCAGGATTGGATAGCGAAGGAAAAGTTGATCTGGTGTCTGGCCCCCCTCCCTGAGACCTCACCAAATCCCGTGCTAACCAGGATGCTGGAGATCGCGCCTTGTCAAGCACCCTCGGGAGAGGATAAAGGGGGGGGAGCAAGGAGGCTAGCGCCTCCACGAAGGAGATTAGCCGGGGAGGAGGAACTGAAACTTCCTCTCCCCAGGGAAGGAAGAGAACCGCCTCCGAGGACCCGGAGACAATGGTCTCCAAACGGGGGAAGAAATCTCCACCGGAGGGTCCTGCCCTGGGGGATACCCTGGCCGTACTATGCCCTCGAGGGGACCATCCCTCCACCGAGCTGTAAGTAAAAGGGGTACTTAAAAACGAAAATATCTTGCTCTACTTCTGAGGAAAATAATCGAAGCATTTATCTTGCAGTTCGGATCTTAGCCCTTCTCAACAGAGCTCGTCTTCGGGGGATCTTCTTTCGGAGATGATGGAGAGCGAAACGCCTCCCCCTGCCACACTACCTCACGAAGTGGGCGACCCCGAGGTGTCGTCGCGGAGGGTTTCTCCGGATCCGGCAAGGCCAGAAGGTAATCCTATGGCCACCCGAAGTCCTCAACATCCGGCTCTCGAAGAGAGCAATCAAAAGAGTCCAACACCGTCTGGTGTGTGGTCGGACGTACTGAGGGATCTGCTGGAGCAAGCGGCTATCTCAGAAGAGCACCGCACATTGATGGGTACGGTGATTGAGAGGATTTCGTCCGCCGAAAGTGGGTTGCATGAAGCCTTTATGAGTCTACTCACGGGTTTTGAGGTACGTGAAATGATGTACATTTTTGACAGTATCGCACATTTTTAGATGTGCCCTGTGTAGATAGTAGCCCTTGAGACTCTGGTTGTCGTCGAAAACAGCGGCAAACAGAGGATCATAGTCCCAGGTAATAATCAGACTGCCTTTATGTGCAAGTGGTGGAAGCTCAGGTGGCTAGCCGGACTGATGGGTTTGCCGAAGTAAAGCGGCAGCTGGATGCGGCAGATGCCGACATCGTGCTTGTCAACAAGCGGCTTAACGAGGCACAGGGTCAGTGATTTTTCTGGTGATTGTCACATAGTAAGAGCATCAGGATGCCAGTATCTTTAATATGTTGTGACTGCAGATGGAGCTGCCACCGTGGGGACCCTTCGGGCGGAACTTGCCCGAGCCAAGGAGCACGCAAGGAGCAACAATGCGGCCGCTTTAAAGGCGGCCGAGGGTTTAAGGGCCGAATAGGCTGCACATTGCGAGAGCAAAGAGAAAATTGCCAAGATGGCCGTGGAGTTAAAAGATGCTGCTGACTGATATCGGGTTCTTGAAGAATAAAACCGGGCGAAGGCGACGGACCTGGAGAAGGCCCGGGTGGCTGCCAAGGAAGCCCGCTCCAAAATTAGAGCGACGAAGGAGGAGCTGAATCAAGATGCGGGTATCATTTCTGGGAAGCCCTTCTTGTTACGGACGAAGTTCGGAGATCCAAAATATGCTCCTCTAGACCGGCTATGGAGTTCTGCGGATGAGTACATGGATTTGGCTGCAAGTGCTGCTGATGCAGCTGAGTACTTCAAGGATCAGAAAGGTCCTAAAGTGGAGAAGTTGTTCTGGTCACAGTTTCACGCTCCAGTCCGTCCGCTGTTGCTGAATGAGCGCTTGACCGGTTGGGCCGAGCTCCATAGATTATCGAGACTTGCCATGAGGTCCGTTGTGGATCATGTGTGGCCAGGAGGGCCAAGGCCGAATAGCTACTTTAGCTTAGTGCAACAATTCCTTGGTGATGTGCCACGCATCGATGCTGTAAAGAGGTCGGCGTGCATAGAGGGCTCGGGGATGGCCCTTGCCCATGTCAAAACATGCTGGGCGGAGATGGATGCCACCACTGTTGCGGCACAGGGTTCAGCCATAGGCCGAGTGGCAGCCGAGCACTACTTTGGAGAAGTTCTTGAAGGCGCTCATTTGATAGAGGCTTAGTGCTCGAAGAATATTATGTTTAAGTGACATGTATTCCCATTGGAAGAACAATGTTTTCTTGAATTTATCAAGGCTGTATTTATACTTTTGCCCGAAAGTACTATGATGCCTCCTGTGCGGCCGTTTATGTATATATGTATATAACCTGAAAGATGGCAGTCGCCGGCTTCAGCCCCCACGCATATAATGCGGGGGTGTTCGCAGAAGACGCATGTTCACACTTGATCCAACGTCTTGGTCCATTAAGGAGGTGATAGTGCAGCGAACTAGGCAATCGGACTATAATGCTTTAACACTTTCACTTAGCCAGAGGAGTTTGACAATGGGGCTACTATATAGCCCCTAGTGGCTCCGCGCTCATCCGGATTCGGGGCGCGTACATGCCTGGCCGGGAAACGGCCCTTCGTTAAGGCGGAGGAATCCCGAAGATTCCGCTAGGTCATCGAGTGGTTGACCAGTCTCTCGCTATATCATGACAGTCAGTTTTCGGCTTTCTCTATTGAGGTGCTCGTCCAGATGAACTAGGGCACAATCGCAGTAGTTCTCCTGGTGCCGCCTTAGCTGATAGAGCGGAACGTAAGGCAGCAAAACATAGGAGCCGGGCAAACCCAACATTTGACCAAAGACATGATCCAGAGCTGATGCATATAAGGCCAAACTCGCGATGCCGAACACTCCCTAAGGTATTCGGTCTTTATGATGTAAACGGGGCCTAAACAGTGCCCTTTGTAATAAGCCCCTGGTGTCCAGGTACGTGCAATATTCTGACGTGGCCACATGCCAATATGTCAGCATCCTTCTCGATTGTACTGAGAATCGAGGGATGTGTATCAACAAGAGACAGTAAAAAAGGTTTACGCAGGGTCTTAATCTAAAAAGAATCCTTAGAACGGGTCCCAGCTGCACGTCTGCGCATGTCTCTCCATTGTGCCGTATTCTGGACGGGTGTAGCACGATGGTCATCTGAAAAAGAGAGGAACTTAGTTGAAAAGTTGTCGTGCAAAAGTTCGGTTATACTAAATAAACTATGTACAGTTCAGAATGAGTAAAGTTGAGCCTAATTGCCACTTGTTTGCGCGCGTTGAGCCCCTTGTATTGTAATAGGGGTATAGCCATCAAACCTGTATCAATTACATATAGCTGCACCGGACTCGTCCAACCGCGTCCGTGGTCTTAACGACCTGTCAGATGCTTTAGTTGGTGAGGCCGTTTAGTGTGCGGCTGCCAAGGCAGCCGCACGGTCTTCCGCGCGCAAGGAGCTCTCAATATTTCCATTTACTATAATGATGCCACGTGGACCGAGCATCTTAAGCATGAGAGAAGCGTAATGCGGTATTGCGTTAAAGCGAGCGAAAGCTTTGCGTCCGAGTAGTGCTTGATAGCCACTTTGGAACGGAGCGATGTGGAACGTTACATTTTCGCTGGGGAAGTTATCGGGAAAGCTGAATATAACCTCTAGTAGCAAGGAGCCCGTGCAATGGGCTTCTGGGCCTGGCGTTACTCCTTTAAAGGTAGTATTGCTATGGCTAATTTTTGTTGGGTCTATCCCCATTTTGCGGACTGTGTCCTGATATATCAGGTTTAAACTACTGCCGCCATCCATCAGGACTCGTGTGAAGTGGTATTTGTCAATTATCGGGTCTAACACCAAGGCAGCCCATCCTGCACGCCAGATACTAGCCGAGTAATCCCGATGGTCAAAGGTGATCGGTTGGGACGACCAGTGGCAGAACTCCGCGGTGATAGGTCCTGGGGCATGTGTATCTAGGAGTGCCGCTTTGTTTCTCTGCTTTGTCACGTGTAACACGTTTACTGTTTTGACTTGTGGTGGGAATTTTGTCTGTTCCCCAGTGCTTTGCTTATGAGGCTCGTCCTCGTCTTCGCTTGGTGTATCCCGCCCCTTATGTTCAACGTTGAGCTTCTCGGACTGCTTGAAGACCCAACATTCTCTATGGGTATGGTTTGGAGGTTTATCGGGGGTGCTGTGGATCTGACATATTTTATGCAGAATCTTGTTTAGGATGGACAGTTCGTCTCTGTAGCCTTTGGAGGGCAGCTTTTGCTGACCTAGCCGAGAGCTTCTGAATCCGGCGTTTACCGTCGTGCTCTTCGGGTTGTCTTCTTTATTCCGGCGCTTGTTTTTTCTACGTCGTGGTTTTCCGTTTCCGTCCCTGACTTCTGATGTACTTGGGTCGCTGGTGCTGCATCGGGCTAACCAGCTATCCTCGCCCGCGCAAAAGCGGGTCATGAGGCTTGTTAATGCTGCCATTGTTCTCGGCTTTTCTTGGCCGAGGTGTCTGGCAAGCCATCCGTCTCGAACACTGTGCTTGAAAGCTGCTAAGGCTTCGGCGTGCGGACAGTCGACTATTTGGTTCTTTTTAGTGAGAAACCTGTTCCAAAGCTTTCGGGATGACTCTCCGGGCTGTTGAGTTATATGACTTAAATCGTCTGCATCCGGAGGTCGGACATAGGTCCCTTGAAAATTTGCCCGAAAAGCGTCTTCGAGCTCTTCCCAGCTTCCAATGGAGTTTTCGGGGAGGCTTTTAAGCAAGTGCCGAGCTGGCCCTTTGAGCTTGAGGGGTAAGTACTTGATGGCGTGGAGATTGTCTCCTTGAGCCATATGGATATGGAGGATGTAGTCCTCATTCCAGACCCCAGGGTCTGTCGTTCTGTCGTACGCCTCTATGTTTACGAGTTTGAATCCCTCTGGAAATTCATGGTCCAGCACCTCATCGGTGAAACATAGGGGGTGTGCGGCACCCCTGTATTTGGGTGTACCGTGGTGTTGGGATGTTTGTTGTGTGCATTGCATGCTGGAGCGCGCTTGCGTGGCCCGTTGATGGGTCTGGTTGCGCTGTCCTTTTGATGCGAGCCCTCACGTGGATCGCGTATTGGCTTATGTGCGGCGTCGTTTGCCGCTCTATGTTGGCCACGAGGTCGTCTATCCGACCAGATGGCCGTTTTGTTTTTTGATTGCGGGGGATCTAAGGCCTCCTCATCGAATTCAGGCAGCAGCTTTCGCTTCGGGTAGCTCTTGGTGTGGCGATTACCGCCGTACTTTGCTGCAGTGTTGAGTACTTCACTCCATCTGATTCTGAGTGTGTCTTCTGCAGCCCTGAGCCTTTGCTTTTGCTTTTTCAGACTCCTCGCAGTGGCAACAAGCCTTTGAGTATTCTGTTGCTCCGGGTGCCTGTCTGGTGTGATGTCATCCGGACTGTTATCTTCGACGGAGTTGGGTTGTTCGGTTTGATTCTCTGTGTTGTCGTGGTCGTACGATGGTTCAATGCCGTGTTTGTTGTCTGCTGGCTCACCTTGCTCTATCGCTGGGTCTATATGATCGCTACTTCTGCCGAGGCGGGATTTGGAGCGGCGCTTACGCCGCCGCTTTGACTGCTTCTCGAGGGAACAACCCTTCGCTGCGTCCTTCCGTTCTTCATCGTCGTTTTCTTTGGGTGTGTCCACCATGTATACATCGTATGATGAAGTGGGCGTCCAGTGCCCTGTGGGCAGTGGTTCCTGTTCGTCTCCTGCATCGTCTTCCATACCGTCGATGTCTTCGGAGTCAAAGTCGAGCATGTCGGTCAAATCGTCGACAGTTGCTACTAAGTGGGTGGTGGGTGGGCGGCGAATTACTTCGTCATCCGTATCCCAATTCTGCCGGACATAGTTCGGCCAGGGCTCTCCTGACACAGAGAGAGACCTTAATGAGTTCAGTATGTCGCCGAAAGGCGAGTGCTGAAAGATATCCGCGGAGGTGAACTCCATGATCGGCGCCCAGTCGGATTCGATAGGCACGGGCACAGGCGGTTCGGAATCCGTGTCTGGGGAAGAATCCGGCAGTTTGGCGTCACGGCTCTTGTGAAGGGTAAGGTCGATCCTTGGCTCGATCGCCAATGAGAATGTGGCCTCCGTGGCGGGGTCTATCCACCCGTCACTAGATGGCGCAATTGGCTCCGGCTTGAGGGTCGGAGCGGTCACCGGTGCGATCTCCCGAAGAGCTAAGTCATGCTCATCGTGACCGTGCGGCGCACTCGGCAAGGGCTCAAATCCGTCGAAGATCAAGTCTCCGTGGATGTCGGCTATGTAGTTCAAGTTTCCAAATCTGACCTAATAGCCAGGGGCGTAGCTCTCGATCTGCTCTAGATGGCCAAGCGAGTTGGACTGCAGTGCGGAGCCGCCGAATACAAAGATCTGTCCGAGGAAAAAAGTCTCACCCTAGACTGCATCGCTATCGATGATTGAAGGATCCATCCGGCCTAATCATGATGACACAGAGGAACTCTCAATGAAAGCACCAATGTCGGTGTCAAAACCGGCGGATCTCGGGTAGGGGGTCCCGAACTGTGCGTCTAAGGCGGATGGTAACAAGAGGCAGGGGACACGATGTTTTACCTAGGTTCGGGCCCTCTTGATGGAGGTAAAACCCTACGTACTCCTTGATTGTTCTTGATAATATGAGTAGTACAAGAGTTGATCTACCACGAGATCGGAGAGGCTGAACCCTAGAAGCTAGCCTATGGTGTGATTGTCTGTTGTCCTACGGACTAAAACCCTCCGGTATATATAGACACCGGAGGGGGCTAGGGTTACACAGAGTCGGTTACAAGGAAGGAGATCTACATATCCATATTGCCAAGCTTGCCTTCCACGCCAAGGAGAGTCCCATCCGGACACAGGACGAAGTCTTCAATCTTGTATCTTCATAGTCCAACAGTCCGATAAAAGGATATAATCTGGCTGTCCGGATACCCCCTAATCCAGGACTCCCTCACTCCCTCCTTAAGCTTCGCTGGCTTGTCTGCTCTAGTGCCGACAACCCCCGAATCCATGAATCTCAATCCCATTCCTGCACCCCTTATTGCAAAGATGATGCCATGGAAACGCTTCGTGAAGGCTCGTACGATGGACGCGTCTCCCCGAAGCGCCGCTACCTGCGCCGAGAGCGCGGCCGCATCCGCATTGAGCGCATCCGCTTCCGCCGCGAGGGCGTCTACGGTAGTCAACAGGGTAGTTGCAGCAGCCGAGACAGCTGCAGCTGCTGCTGCGAAGGCGACTGCAAATGCCAAGAGCGCTCGAGCTGCCGTCCGTGCCGCTGATATCTCCCTGGCCCGGGTTGAGGCCATCCACGCCAAGATCGAGGATGCACACGCCAAGATATTCTAGGCCACCTCGGACTCCAGCATACAACCCACGTCTGAAAAGGCGGCGGTGGCCATGGAGCACTTGCTTCCTCATGAGGTCACCAAGCAGGAGCTGGAGATGCAGGAGGCGACAAAGATCAAGGAGAGCCGGGAGGTGGAGTTGCGCATGGCCGAGGTCGAGGTAGAGAAGAGTCTGCCCGTCGAGGAATCGGCGGTGGAGTACCAACGCGAGCTCTGGCACAACCACTACTACGAGTACTACAACCTTGAGGGCGGCGCCGAGGACGAGGACGAGGACGCGGTCGACTTCAGCAGGGGGGATGCGGAGTCCACCAACGGCGGCATGTCGCCAAGACAAGTCATCGACGTCTCATCTCACACCGGCCATGCATAGGCTGGCGCGGCTGCGGATTTTTAATTATGCGTACTTAGGCTTTGTTTTTAATGTTGGTCTTTTGTTAGAGCAATGTTTAGGTTAACTGGCTCCGTGTAATTACTAAAATTGCTCGATTCAGTAAGTGTGGTCTGTCTGCTATACGCTCTTTTGTGTGCCCAAATTAGCAAGCGATGTTAAATTATGCAATGACGTACCCGGGGAAATGTTCACCAAAATTTGAATTATCAAACTCATCCCATGCGCGTGAAGCAGAAGAATCATTTGCGATGTACACAATCGTTCAAAGTGAATGGTCCGGCGGCACCGCGCGCAAAGTTTCCCTCCACATTTCCAAAATGTTGGCCTACCGCTGATAACCCACAAGTATAGGGGGTCGCAACAGTTTTCGAGGGTAGAGTATTCAACCCAAATTTATTGATTCGACACAAAGGGAGCCAAAGAATATTCTCAAGGATTAGCAGCTGAGTTGTCAATTCAACCACACCTTGAAACTTAATATCTGCAGCAGCGTGTTTAGTAGCAAAGTAATATGATAGTAGTGGTAACGGTAGCAAAAGTAATATTTTTCGTTTTATAGTGATTGTAACAGTAGCAACGGAAAAGTAAATAAGCGAAGAACAATATATGAAAAGCTCGTGGGCATTGGATCGGTGATGGATAATTATGTCGGATGTGATTGATCATGCAACAGTTATAACATAGGGTGACACAGAACTAGCTCCAGTTCATCAATGTAATGTAGGCATGTATTCCGAATATAGTCATACATGCTTATGGATAAGAACTTGCATGACATCTTTTGTCCTCCCCTCCCGTGGTAGCGGGGTCCTATTCAAAACTAAGGGATATTAAGGCCTCCTTTTAATAGAGTACCGGACCCAAGCATTAACACATAGTGAATACATGAACTCCTCAAACTACGGTCATCATCGGTAAGTATCCCGATTATTGTCACTTTAGGGTTAACGGATCATAACACATAATAGGTGACTATAGACTTGCAAGATAGGATCAAGAACTCACATATATTTATGAAAACATAATAGGTTCAGATCTGAAATCATGGCACTCGGGCCTTAGTGACAAGCATTAAGCATAGCAAAGTCATAACAACATCAATCTCAGAACATAGTGGATACTAGGGATCAAACCCTAACAAAACTAACTCGATTACATGATAAATCTCATCCAACCCATCACCGTCCAGCAAGCCTATGATGGAATTACGCATGCACGGTGGTGAGCATCATGAAATTGGTGATGGAGGAAGGTTGATGATGACGATGGCGACGGATTCCCCTCTCCGGAGCCCCGAACGGACTCCAGATCAGCCCTCCCGAGAGAGTTTAGGGCTTGGCCACGGCTCTATATCGTAAAACGCGATGAATCCTTCTCCCTTATTTTTTTATCCCCGAACATGAATATATGGAGTTGGAGTTGAGGTTGGTGGAGCGTAAGGGGGGCCATGAGGTAGGGAGCGCGCCCAGGGGGTAGGCGCCCCCCACCCTCGTGGACAGGGTGTGGGCCCCCTGACGTGGATTCTTCTTCCAGTATTTTTTATATATTCCAAAAATAATCTCCGTTGATTTTCAGGTCATTCCGAGAACTTTTATTTCTGCACAAAAATAACACCATGGTAATTCTGCTAAAAACAGCGTCAGTCCGGGTTAGTTCCATTCAAATCATGCAAGTTAGAGTCCAAAACAAGGGTAGAAGTGTTTGGAAAAGTAGATACGATGGAGACGTATCAACTCCCCCAAGCTTAAACCTTTGCTTGTCCTCAAGCAATTCAGTTGGTAAACTGAAAGTGATAAAGAAAAACTTTTAAAAACTCTGTTTGCTCTTATTGTTGTAAATATGTAAAGCCAGCATTTAGGTTTTCAGCAAAGATTATGAACTAACCATATTCACAATAACATTTAGGTCTCATGTTTACTCATATCAATGGCATAATCAACTAGTGAGCAATAATAATAAATCTCGGATGACAACACTTTCTCAAAACAATCATAATATGATATAACAAGATGGTATCTCGCTAGCCCTTTCTAAGACCGCAAAACATAAATGCAGAGCACCTTTAAAGATCAAGGACTGACTAGACATTGTAATTCATGGTAAAAGAGATCCAGTCAAGTTATACTCAATTAAACTAACAGTAATGGATGCAAATGACAGCAGTGCTCTCCAACTGGTGCTTTTTAATAAGAGGATGATGACTCAACATAAAAGTAAATGGATAAGCCCTTCACAAAGGGAAGCAGGGATTTGTAGAGGTGCCAGAGCTCAGTTTTGAAATAGATATGAATAATATTTTGAGCAGTATACTTTCATTGTCAACATAACAACCGAGAAATCTCGATATCTTCCATGCTACACACATTATAGGCGGTTCCCAAGCAGAATGGTAAAGTTTATAATCCCCCACCACCAACAAGCATCAATCCATGGCTTGCCTGAAACAAAGGTTGCCTCCAACTAACAACAATCCCGGGGGAGTTTTGTTTTCAATTATTTTGATTTGATTTGAGCATGGGACTGGGCATCCCGGTGACCAGCCATTTTCTCGTGAGTGAGGATCGGAGTCCACTCCTCTTGAGAATAACCCGCTAGCATGGAAGATACAGACAACCCTAGTTGATAGATGAGCTATTCAAGCATATAAAACAGAATGTTTATTTGAATGTTTAGAGTTTGGCACACACAAATTTACTTGGAACGGCAGGTAGATATCGTATGTAGGAAGGCATGGTGGACTCATATGGAATAACTTTGGGGTTTATGGAATTGGATGCACATGCAGTATTCCCGCTTAGTACAAGTGAAGGCTAGAAAAAGACTAGGAAGCGACCAGCTAGAGAGCGACAACAGTCATGAACATGCATTAAAATTAATCAACACCGAATGCAAGCATGAGTAGGATATAATGCACCATGAACATAAATATCGTAGAGGCTATGTTGATTTTGTTTCAACTACATGCGTGAACATGTGCCAAGTCAAGCCACTCGAATCGTTCAAAGGAGGATACCACCCTATCATACCACATCACAACCATTTTAATAGCATGTTGGCATGCAAGGTAAACCGTTATAAACTCCTAGCTAATTAAGCATGGCATAAGCAAGTACAATCCCTAATTGTCATTGCAAACATGTTTCTTTCATAATAGGCTGAATCGGGAACGGTGAACTAATCATATTTACAAAAAAAGAAAGGTGGATTTCATACCAGCTTTTCTCATCTCAATCAGTTCATCATATATCGTCATTATTGCCTTTCACTTGCATGACTAAACGGTGTGGATAATAATAGTAATGCACGTGCATTGGACTAAGCTGGAATATGCAAGCATTCAATTCATGGGAGAAGACAAGGTAATATGGGCTCTTTGTTAGATCAACAATAATGCACATAAGAGTCACTCAACATTTTCATCATGGTCTTCTCCTCTAGACCCACAAAGGAAAGAAAAGAAAAAAAACTATTTACACGGGAAAGCTCCCAACAAGCAAAAGAAGAATGAGAAATCTTTTTGGGTTTTCTTTTTAATTACTACTACTACAGGCATAGAAAGTAAACTAACTAAAAGCCACAACTAATTATTTTTTTTCTTAAGGTTTTTCAAACACACAAGAAAAAAGCTTAAAAAGAAATTAAACTCGCATGGATGATACAATGAAAAAGTATGAGCACCAACAGCTGGCATGAGTGTGTGAGCATGAATATAATGTCCGTGAGAGATACATACTCCCCCAAGCTTAGGCTTTTGGCCTAAGTTGGTCTATGCCCATGGATGGCCTGTCGGATATCCAAAGTTGAAGCTGGGGTCGTACTGAGATGCATCAGCTACTGCCTGAAGAGCTGCAGCTTGGAGGCGGGTTTCCTCCGTCCTCCTCTTGTACTCATCCGCCTCATCCCTGGTTATAACATATCTCCTTTTTTTCCTGAAAGTCAAAGAAAGCAGGAGCAGGGAGAGCGACGTGATAGGTGCGTCGTCTGTCAAAGATTAGTCGGTACTAGAGGGACTAATTGTTCCTCTCAACGAACTGATGACGAACCATAGCATCATAATCTAAATAAGCAGGAGGCAACTCAATATCATATCCACAAATGGGTATCTCTAGAAAATCAGCTAAGCGGGTTGCATAAATTCCACCAAAGAATTCTCCATTAATTTTGTTATTATGCAACCTATGTGCAACAATGGCCCCCAAGTTATATTGTCTATCTCCTAAAACAACACTCTTGAGAACACTAAGATCTGGCACACACATGTGACATGCCTAATCCTTACCATTTATGCATCTACCTATGAAGAGAGCAAAATAATGTATAGCAGGAAAATGAATGCTCCCTATGGTAGCTTGCGTGATTTCCCTAGATTCTCCCACAGTGATACTAGCAATAAAATCCTTATATTCAGATTTATGAGGTTCACTAACATTACTCCACGGTGGGAGTTTACAAGCAGTATTAAAATCTTCTAAGTCCATGGTATAAGATTTATCATAAAGATCAAATAGGACAGTTTGAGAATTGTGTGATGATGTAAATTCAAACCTTCTCACAAAGGAATCAGTGAGGTAGTAGTACTGACGGCACTTATCTGCCTCGAAGCTCTCAAGATCAGCGTTACGCACATATGCGTCAAATTCCTCCTTGATTCCTCCTCGAACCATGAAGTCCTCTGACGGCCATTCACAAGGTCACACTTGAGCCTCCTTTGCTAGTGCATTGTCCGGCTCGCGTATTGCGGGCCTGGGTCCTTGTTTCCTTGAGGAACCACCTTGGTACATTTTCCTAAACATATTTCTTCCTCTGGAAAATTTCTGAAATTTTTAGTAACTCAAAATAAAAGTGAACCAAACTCAACAAGATTGATAGTAACTACTCCTACAAGTGCCTAGAGGCTATATCATGCATTAAAACTACTCTTGACCACATAAATTTGACATGCAAGCTCAACAACAAGGTCACCTAAGCAGCAAAAATTTGCAATGAATAAAGCACTAGAACAAAAACTAATTGGACCATTGGAGGAGTCACATACCAAAGAACAATCCCCTAAAGCAGTTTTGTGAGAGGAGCTTTGAGCAAGGAGATCAAAAATGGCAGCAAGATGAGCAAGAACTCGGGTTTGAGCTGGCTAGTGATTTTTTTGGGAGGAAGAAGGAGTGTGTGGTGGCTGGAATAAGTGGAGGGGGCCACCAGGGGCCCACGAGGCAGGGAGCGCGCCCAGGGGGTGGGCGCGCCCTGGACCCTCGTGGCCAGGTGCTGGCTCCCGCTGATGTGTTCTCAGTGCCAGATATTCTCAAATATTCTAGAAAAAAATCATATTTAATTTTCAGGGCATTTGGAGAAATTTTATTTTCGGGGTATTTTTTTATTGCATGGATAATTCAGAAAATAGATAGAAAATACTATTTTTGCTTTATTTAATATAAATAACAGAAAGTAAAAAGAGGGTACCGAGAGTTGTGTTTTCTAAATTCATCCATCTCATGCTCATCAAAAGGAATCCACTAACAAGGTTGGTCAAGTCTTGTTAACAAACTCATTTTGAATAACATGAAACCGGAGAATTTTCGAATAACGCTAGGTTACCTCAATGGGGATATGCACATCCTCAACAATAATAATATCATATTTCTTCTTAACAGTAGGAAGAGGAAATTCAAAACCTCCAATAGTAATAGTTGAAAATTTTCCAATAGAATTGATACTGTGGACTTGAGGTTGTTTCCTTAGAAAGTGTATCGTATGCTCATTACCATTAACATGAAAAGTGACATTGCCTTTGTTGCAATCAATAACAACCCCTGAAGTATTCAAAAAGGGTCTACCAAGGATAATCGACATACTATCATCCTCGGGAATATCAAGAATAACAAAGTCTGTTAACATAGTAACATTTGCAACCACAACAGGCACATCCTCACAAATACCGACAGGTATAGCAGTTGATTTATTGGCCATTTGCAAAGATATTTTAGTAGGTGTCAACTTATTCAAATCAAGTCTACAATATAAAGAGAGAGGCATAACACTAACACCAGCTCCAAGATCACATAAAGCAGTTTTAACATAGTTTCTTTTAATGGAGCATGGTTGTCAGATTTCGGGTTCCGGCAGACCCTTGAGGTTCGAACACTGGGGTGCACGCGGAGATTTCGCCTCCTATCTACCTGCACCCCTCCGCCACGCTAGGATCAAAGCTATGAAAAGAGCAACACAAGGGACACAGGGTTTATACTGGTTCGGGCCACCGTTGTGGTGTAATACCCTACTCCAGTGTGTGGTGTGTGGATTGCCTCTTGGGCTGATGCTGACGAACAATACAAGGAAGAACAGCCTCGCGAGGGTCAGTTCTTGGCTGGGGCGATGAACTTCTAGGAGGAGTTCAGCCACATTTCTCTCTCTCTCTCTCTTTCTCTCTGCTTCTAGCCTCTCTAACGAGCCTCTTTCTTCCTACCACCCAACCCCCCTTTTGCTCTGTGGGTGGCTGGTCCTATTTATAGAGGCCCTGGTCCTCTTCCCAAATATTGAGCGGGAAGGGAGCCAACAATGGCGGGCTAATTTGAAAGGGGACAACAAGTATCAGCTATCCTGACAAAAGTAGTCTTCGCCTACGCAAAGCTCTGGTGATGACGCTGTCTTGGGCTCCATGGTGACCTCCGTCTCGTAGTCCTCCTGGTCTTGGTCTCGTTGCACCGAAATGGCAACCTTTACCTGATGCCTCGGTACTCCGCGGCTGCGCTTGCCCCCTTTGCACCAAAGAGGAAAGGAGGACGCTGCGCGGGCTGGCACCCGCCTGGCGCCCTGAGTCGTCATGGCTTGCGTCACGGGCACCTCGCGAGGTACCCTGCCTTGATCTCTCCGCCTCCTCGCGAGCCAGCCTGACGAGGCCGTGCCTGAGGAAGCTCCGTGTCGTCCGCCCCGCGAGGCTTGGCCCCTCGCGAGGGTCTTGAGTTTGTGTTGGTGAAGATGGGTCGTGCTGGGCCCCCCTTTGAGCCACGCCGTAGGCCGCAGGTAGGCAAGTCTGGGGACCCCCATTCCCAGGACGCCGATAGTAGCCCCCGGGCCCAAGGCGCGCCCGGACTTGGCAGGGAGGCGGAAGGGCAAGAGCGAAGCGCCGCGGGCCCTAACAGCCTGCGGCCTTAGGCGCCGCGCGGCAGTTGATTGGACGTGGGCGGCACTGTTCCCCCACGCCCTCCTTATCTTGCGCCTTGCTAGGCGGACCCGTAGTCGTACACAGTCGTTCCCCTTTTATCGCTCGAGCGCTTCCTGTCCTTCCTCCGCTCGAACCCTGGTTTCCGTTTTCAATTAAATCTCTAATCCTTCCCCCCCTTTCCTATCGCCATGGCCCCGATGAAGAAGGGAAGAGGGAAGAATCCCGTGTCTCCGCCTTGCCCGCCGCCATTGGCGGCCCCCGCCAAGGGCCTGGGCAAGGTCAGCTTGGCTCTGGCCACCATCTTCAATGAATGCGGGAGGACAACGGCCTGGCCTACGCCCCACTTCTCCATCGACAGGATAGCTATCGAGGTCCCATATTTTGCCTACGCCCTGTGGGCGGGTCTGGTTCCCCCCTTTTCTGATTTCTTCAATGTCGTGCTCTCCCACTATCAGATCCATATGATGCATCTAAGTCCTGAGTCCATCACCCTCCTTTCGGTCTTCGCATTTGTTTGCGAAGCCATGGTGGGCATCCCTCCTTCGGTTGCCTTGCTGCGCCACTTCTTCTCGCTGCATCTTGTCGACCCTACCCAATGCTGGGCGTGCGTGAGCTTCGTTGCCGCGCCTGAGACTGCGGCCTCTGGGATTGACTTCAAGCTCCCCCTGCCCGCGGTTGGGTTCCGCGAGCGGTGGCTGTATGTGGACGCATGGGTGCCCAGCCCCCTGCTATCGGAGCCGACCTCGCCTGCTGTCCCCAATTCGGGTTGGGGCTAGGAGACGCTCGAGAGCCCCCCGCTCGTCTTCGTCTGGCGCCGCTTCGCGCTCTTGAGGTCGCTTGGCGTGATAGCGCCCAAGGTGGTGAAGGAGTTTCTACTATGACGTGTTGCTCCCCTTCAACGCCACTCTCGCCGGATGTGAGCCTTCCATGGGTGCGAGGATAGTATGAGGCTCTGGGAAGAGGACCTGGCTCCTGAGGTGCTGAAGACGGCGCTGTTGACCTTGGCCGGGGACCCCAACCCCGGCAGCGTCCGGCAGGGAGGGGCCTTGCTGTACCTCTGCCAGAGCAGGGTCGACTTCGTGAAGCAGATGCCCGTCTTTGATGAGTGGGGGCTGCGCCCCGCCGGCCTCCAGGTACCTCGTGAGAATCCAGTGGTGCCCTTCCAATCGGCCAAGGCGACTCTTCCTCAAGTGGTGGAGCAGGGAGGCACGAGGTGCCAGAGGCCAAGGAGGCTCCCGGCGTGGTGACGGCACCGGGCGAGGCTCATGAGGAAGCAGTTATCGGGGCCCGTACCGCTGAGGCTGAGGGTGACAAACAGCTGCCCTCTGCGCCTGCGACTGGGGCCCCTGAGGCTCCAGCTGCTTCTCTTGGGGAGGCGATTGGCGGCGCACATCAGGCAGGCGCCCCTGACGCTGATCGTGTTGACGTTCCATCTTCGTCGCAGGTCGATCCCTGCGCCCGACTCTTAGGCCGCTTCCGCGTGGACTTTGGGGCTCTCCGGAAGAGAAGGGAGGCCCTGGGCGACGGTTACCCTTGTCGCCTGCTGAAGCACAAAAAGTACTTCGCCACTGATGAGTAAGACTTCTCCTTTCCCTGCTCCTGATCCTTCCGTTGCTCTTACTGACCCTTGCTCCGCAGGCCCCTTCCAGCCGAGCTTGCTGAGACGGCTGAGGAGCCGTCCCCTTTGGCTTTGCCCCCTCGAGCGCCCCAAGCAGCGGAGCCCTTGTGGTGAGGGCGATCGAAGAGGCGAACCATCCCGAGGCGTATCGTGGCCCCGCGCACCTCGCGATCCTCCTTCGCGAGCCTTCTCATGGCATAGCCAACCTGCCATGGGCTTCTTGCCTGGTCGTGGACTGCGATTGGCTGAGGCGCTTCCTGCGCTCTTCTCCTGAGGTCGGGCTGGCCCCAGGCCGGGCTTCTGACGTGGCGTGCCCGGCCGTCGCGAGGGTGCCAGCCCCCAGCCCCCAGCCCGGAGGGGGAGCGCTGACCTGCAGCCCCCGGCGCTTTCTTGGGGCAGATGATGGTGTGGAAGACGTGCTTGAGCGCGCTCGGGAGCGTCGCGCTCTCTGCCAAGGGTTCCTTCGAAGGGCGACTGACGTAGTGAGCCTGCTTGGTGAGGAGCTTGCTGATGAAGACGCGCACCTTGAGGCCGAGGGCCTGCGCCTGGCTGCAGAGAGGCGCGAGCTGGAGGGCGCCATCGCCCTTGCGCACCGTCAGCGCGACCTTGATGAAGCAGAGGCTAAGGCATCGTTGGTGGCCTCTCGGGAGGCCCGGTCTCGGGCTGCTGAGGAAGCTCGGGAGGCCGGCCGGCGGCGAACGGCTGCAGAGGAGCGGGCTCGGGAGCTCCTGGCCTGGTGCCACTCGCTGGAGGAGCAGGTGGAGCTGCGCGAGGCAGCCCTCGCGTCGATGAAGGTGGCCTCTGGTGACTCGGCGGAGCTCCAGAAGCGTGAGGAGGCGCTGACGCTGGAAGCCGCCGAACGTACCCGTGAGTACGAGCGTCTGGAGACGAGGGATCGCTTGGTGACGCAGGCAGAGGACGATGTCGCTGCACAAGAAGCACGTGTCTTGGAGGAGGTCGGACGTCGGGTGGCGATGGCGCATTTGAACCTCGAGCACGAGTTCAAGGAGAAGTTGGGGTTGATGCGGGCCGAAGCCGAAGGCAGGACTGCTGCCCTGAGGGCCAAGCTGGAGGAGGTGACACGGCAGGCCGATGCTTCCCGGGCCGCCCTTGAGGTGGCGCAAGGTGAGCTAACCACCTCCCAGGCTGAGGTGCTCATTCTTCGCCAGCGGGTGAAGGAGGCTGAGGCCGTCGCGCGCCAGAACACGGACGAGATACATCAGTGGCGGCTCCTGGAGCATGAGCACGGCCCCATGCTCACCACGCTCCGGGAGAGGGCCAACGCGGCCTTGGGCAACATCTGCGAGGAGGCCGTCGGCGAGCCCACGCGGGCAATCTTCAATTCTTCATTGACGTGGTGACACAGCTGGAGGCGCGGTCGATCAGGGCTGACAGGTTGGTGGAGGAGAGGAGCCGCGCCCTGCTCAGGCGCGCCTTTTCTCGTGTCTTCAGCCATCTCCGGAGCATGGATCCCCACTTCGATTTCGACGCCGCCATCGCCCCGGTCCCCCAGGCCGTCCGAGGTGAGCTGGCACACTGGGTGGAAGACCATGTGGAGGCTCTTATCAGGGCCTTCGCCTCAGACAACGACGACGCGATCGTGGCGGCCGACGAGGGCGGCGTGATGGGCGGCCCTGACGCCGCTGGTGGCAACGCGGGCAGCGATGGCGAATTCAGTGACGCTAGCAACGGCCCCGATGGCGCTCCTGAGGACGCATTGGGAGATTCATCCGACTGATTGTGCATCGTTCCTGCTTACCCTGCATGAATAGAACTCAGGTTTTGGCCTGATAGCTGTGAGAGCATTTTGGATAGGGAGCCCCTCATGTAAAACTTGTGTTTATCGCTTCAGTAGGAGCTACATTGCCCATGCGCCCGCGCCAAGTGGTTGGCTTAAGCGACGCACTGGTCGGCTAATTTACCTTTGTCCCGTGCTGGCCCTGGGGCAGCCCGTAGGAGGCTGTGGTGCCCTGAGTGTTTCCTGATTGAATCCGTTGGACCTACAGTACGACGCCCTCCTGAGAGGACGTGACGGCGGCAGTCCGGGCTGCGTGCAAGCTAGGCCTGACCCGGCTCGCGAGGGGCTCACGAGGGGAGGCAGCTGAGGCAAAGTGGTAACCAAAACGCGAGAAATTGCTCGAACGAGACTAAGCACCCCTTCCCCGAACACACGCAAATCTCAAATTCGAATCCAACTTGAATCCAGGGGGGGAAAATGACAACCAAAGGGAAGAGCAACGAAAGCAAACAAAAGGCCGCGTCCGGCACCTAGTCTAGTCTTGGACGTCTTCTCACCAGTGCGGAGCTAAGTGCTGCCACTGGGCGTGGGAGGGAGCCCCAGGGCCTGAGGCCGGCACCCCTGAGACTCCGGGGCGTGTACAGCCCCACTCATTATTACGTGAGAGTGTCACGGGGCGGCGAGCTTCACAGGCACTGGGCCTTCTTCACAGGTACTGGCCTTGCTTCATAGCCAGATGAGGGCCCCGCCTTGCGCCACACTCTAGTGCCATCAGCAACGATCGGAAACCAGGACGCCGCCCGATGGGGTAGAGCGGTCGCCAGCGGTTCCCCCGACGACCACGGGTCCTCCGCCAGGGGCAGGCCCTGAGGCACCTCCCCAGCAGAGGGCCTACCTCCTGAGAACACCTTGCTCCGAACGCCGTGGTGGTGATGTCGGATTTCGGCCCCTCTCCTGCAGCCCCCTGTGCCCTCCTCCCGAGGGGTAGGAGACTGTGGGAGCGGGGCAACTGCTTGCTGCGGCGACCTGCACCTCCTGCGATCCATGGTTAGCGTATACCTGCTCCTGAAGAATTAGCAGTACCCGATAATCGTTGCCTCCAGCGTGGCCAGTGGGACCGTTCTGGGGCTCCTGGAAAGGCTCAGCTTCTAGTGCCTCGTCCCCCCAGCTTGGGCTGAGGAGCGAGCCTTGTCCGTTCTCGTGAGGGTGTCCTTGGTCCATCATGAGGGGCACGTATTCCTCCGGCGCCGCCATCCCGAATGCCATGCCGTAATGCCCCGCATGCCACGCGGTCCTGCCTGACACGCCCACTGCGGGGTGGTAGCGCGGCCGCCCACTAGGGCCGCGGGTCATGTTGGGTCCTTCTTCTTCGCGGACCGGGGGCGGGGGCAGCGCCGCCGCAGGTTCGGTGCTGACAGCTTCGCTGGCGTCGGAGTAGCCTTGGAGCCCGCGGGCGCGTGCGGAGCCCCCGCACGGGTCGCCTGGGCTTGAGATGGGAGCTGGGTGGAGAAGGGGTGAGCCCCTGAGGCGGCGAAGCCTAGGAGCTCTGCCACTCGCTCCAGCAGCACGTCGTGGCCGCTCTCCAGCAGTCTACACTGCAGCAGCTCTCGGGCCACCATGAGTGCGGCCCTCGAGTTTGCCTGCTCCCGGTGGGTGTACGGTGTCGTGGTCGCGGCGTGATTGGAGGCCCTTGCTGCCGACCGTGCCTGCCGCGGTGTAAGAGTTGTCGAAGCCTGTCCACGTCGCCCGCGGCCCGCAGCGCCCTGCGGACCGCGAGCTGCCTGGGGCACGGGGTCGCCCGAGGCGAGCGGTTCTGCGCGGGCGGGCCATGCAGCCCATGGGTCTGGGCTGCCCTCCTGGTCGCCGGGCATGGTGATGACGACGCGACGGGGCACGGAGTGGTGGAAGATGAATTCCGACGCACCCCTACCTGGCGCGCCAAATGTCGGATTTCGGGTTCCGGCAGACCCTTGAGGTTCGAACACTGGGGTGCGCGCGAAGATTTCGCCTCCTATCTACCTGCACCCCTCCGCCACGCTAGGATCAAAGCTATGAAAAGAGCAACACAAGGGACACAGGGTTTATACTGGTTCGGGCCATCGTTGTGGTGTAATACCCTACTCCAGTGTGTGGTGTGTGGATTGCCTCTTGGGCTGATGATGACGAACAATACAAGGAAGAACAGCCTCGCGAGGGTCTGTTCTTGGCTGGGGCGATGAACTGCTGGGAGGAGTTCAGCCACCTTTCTCTCTCTTTCTCTCTGCTTCTAGCCTCTCTAACGAGCCTCTTTCTTCCTACCACCCAACCCCCCTTTTGCTCTGTGGCTGGCTGGTCCTATTTATAGAGGCCCTTGTCCTCTTCCCAAATATTGAGCGGGAAGGGAGCCAACAATGGCGGGCTAATTTGAAAGGGGACAGCAAGTATCAGCTATCCTGACAAAAGTAGTCTTCGCCTGCACAAAGCTCTGGTGATGACGCCGTCTTGGGCTCCATGGTGACCTTTGTCTCGTAGTCCTCCTGGTCTTGGTCTCGTTGCACCGAAATGGCAACCTTTGCCTGATGCCTCGGTACTCCACGGCTGCGCTTGCCCCCTTTGCACCAAAGAGGAAAGGAGGACGCTGCGCGGGCTGGCACCCGTCTGGCGCCCTGAGTCGTCATGGCTTGCGTCACGGGCACCTCGCGAGCTACCCCGCCTTGATCTCTCCGCCTCCTCGTGAGCCAGCCTGACGAGGCCATGCCTGAGGAAGCTCCGTGTCGTCCGCCCCGCGAGGCTTGGCCCCTCGCGAGGGTCTTGAGTTTGTGGTTATGAAGATGGGCCGTGCTGGGCCCCCTTTGAGCCACGCCGCAGGCCGCAGGCAGGCAAGTTTGGGGACCCCCGTTCCTAGAACGCCGACAATGGTATAGTTGGTACTCCTGGATCTCCAAGTTTCTTTGGTATTCCACCCTTGAATGTGTAATTAGAAAGCATGGTGGAAATTTCAGCTTCCGGTATCTTCTTTTATTAGTAACAATATCTTTCATGTACTTAGCATAAGGATTCATTTTAATCATATCAGTCAAGCGCATACGCAAAAAGATAGGTCTAATCATTTCAGCAAAGTGCTCAAAATCCTCAGTATCCTTTTTCTTGGATGGTTTAGGAGGAAAAGGCATGGGTTTCTGAACCCATGTTTCTCTTTCTTTACCATGCTTCCTAGCAACAAAGTATCTCTTATCATAACGTTGATTCTTTGACTGTGCGTTATCAAGATCAACATCAGGTTCAATATCTACATCATTATCATTGCTAGGTTGAGCATCAACATGAACATCATCATTAACATTATCACTAGGTTCATGTTCATTATCAGATTGTGTTTCAGCATCAGAAATAGAAATATCATTGGGATTCTCAGGTGTGTCAACAACATGTTCACTAGAAGCATGCAAAGTCCTATCATTTTTCTTTTTCTTCCTCTTAGAAGGACTAGGTGCATCAATATTAATTCTCTGAGAATCTTGCTCAATTCTCTTAGGATGGCCCTCAGGATACAAAGGTTCCTGAGTCATTTTACCACCTCTAGTTATAACTCTAACATCATTATCATTTTTCTTATTGTTTAATTCATTGAGCAAATCATTCTGAACCTTAAGTACTTGTTCTACTTGAGTGGTAACCGTAGAAGCATGTTTACTAATAAGTTTAAGTTCACCTTTAACTCTAGACATATAATCACTCAAGTGTTCAAGCATATTAGCATTGTGTTTCAATTGTCTACCAACATAAGCATTGAAAATTTCTTGTTTCACCATAAAGTCATCAAACTCATCCAAGCATTGGCTAGCAAACTTAGTAAATTGAATTTCACATTTATCAAATCTATAGAGAGAATTTACCTTTACTACCTGTGTCGGATTATCAAGACCATGTATTTCTTCAATAGGTGGTAAATTCTTAGCATCTTCAGCTTTAATACCTTTTTCTTTCATAGATTTCTTTGCCTCTTGCATATCTTTATGACTGAGAAATAGAATACCCCTTTTCTGCGGAGTTGGCTTAGGAGTTGGTTCAGGAAGTGTCCAATTATTTTCATTAGTCAACATATTATTCAATAGCAATTCAGCTTGATCAACAGTTCTTTCCCTGAAAACACAACCAGCACAACTATCCAGGTAATCTCTGGAAGTATCGGTTAGTCCATTATAAAAGATATCAAGTATTTCATTTTTCTTGAGAGGATGATCAAGCAAAGCATTAAGTAATCAGAGAAGCCTCCCCCAAGCTTGTGGGAGACTCTCTTCTTCAATTTGCACAAAATTATATATTTCCCTTAAGGCAGCTTGTTTCTTATGAGCGGGGAAATATTTAGCAGAGAAGTATAAACCATATCCTGGGGACTACGCATATAACCAGGATCAAGAGAATTAAACCATGTTTTAGCATCACCCTTTAATGAGAACGGAAACAACTTAAGGATAAAGTAATAGCGAGTTTTCTCATCATGTGTAAACAAGGTGGCTATATCATTTAATTTGGTGAGATGTGCCACAACAGTTTCAGATTCATAGCCATAAAAAGGATCATATTCAACCAAAGGAATTAACGCAGGATCGATAAAGAAATCATAATCCTTATCAGTAATAAAGATAGGTGAAGTAGCAAAAGCAGGGTCATATTTCATTCTAGCATTCAAAGACTTTTCTTTAAGCTTAACTAATAATTTCTTTAGATCATGTTATTTCGGTGGCGGAGCCTCCGATTGTGTCAGAGAGTTCGATTTCGGGTATTTTGGCCGGGTCTGGACTGTTGTTTCCGGTGTCCCCTTCCCATGCTACGGATGGCTTGAAGAGACGTTCCAGAAATATGTTGGGAGGTACCGCGTCACGTTTTGCGCCGATGCGGGCGAGGATATCCGCCGCCTGATTGTTTTCCCGAGCCACATGGTGAAATTCGAGCCCCTCGAACCGAGCTGACATTTTTAGGACGGCACTGCGATAAGCTGCCATTTTCAGATCCTTGGCGTCGAAGTCTCCATTTACTTGGGATATCACGAGGTTCAAATCCCCGTGCACCTCTAGGCGTTGAATGCCCATGGATGCCGCCATCCGGAGACCATGTAGAAGGGCCTCATATTCGGCTGCGTTGTTGGAGTCCGTATACATTATCTGTAATACGTATTGAACGGTATCTCCTGTTGGGGACGTCAAAACAACACCAGCCCCCAGACCGGCCAACATTTTGGAGCCGTCAAAGTGCATGATCCAGTTTGAATATGTGCCGTACTCTTTACGGAATTCGGCTTCCATCCATTCAGCGACAAAGTCAGCCAAAACTTGCGACTTAATAGCTCGCCGTGGCTTGTAAGTTATGTCGAACGGGAGGAGCTCAATGGACCATTTGGCAATCCGGCCCGTTGCGTCGCGGTTGTTTATAATATCATTAAGTGGTACTTCCGAGGCTACCGTTATCGAACACTCTTGAAAGTAGTGTCGCAGCTTCCGGGATGCCATAAATACTGCGTACGCTATCTTTTGATAATGCGGGTACTGTGATTTGCATGGAGTAAGGACAGTGGACACATAGTAAACTGGCTTTTGAAGGGGGAATTTGTGTCCGTCCACTTCTCGCTCGACGACGAGCACTGCGCTTACTACTTGATGAATTGCCGCAATGTATAATAGCATTGGTTCGCCAATGTTTGGCGCGGCCAGGACTGGGTTTGTTGCCAATATGGCTTTTATTTCGTTGAGTCTGGCCGTGGCGGCGTCCGTCCACTCGAAGTGTTCGGTGCGCCAGAGGAGGCGATAAAGGGGTAATGCCTTTTCTCCCAAGCGGGAGATAAAGCGGCTTAGAGCTGCCATGCATCCAGTCAATTTTTGTATTTGTTTGAGGTCTGTTGGGGTAGCCAACTGTGACAACGCTCAGATTTTGGCCGGATTAGCTTCGATGCCTCTACTGGAGACGATGAATCCCAGGAGCTTTTCGGCTGGTACGCCAAAAACGCATTTTTCTGGATTGAGCTTGATGTCATATGTTCAGAGGTTGTTGAATGTGACCCTCAAGTCGTCTACTAGAGTTTCGACATGCTTGGTTTTAACAACCACGTCATCCACATTTGCCTCCACTGTTTTGCCGATTTGGTTTGCCAGACATGTCTGAATCATGCGCTGATATGTTGCGCTGGCATTTTTTAGCCCGAAGGGCATTGTGTTGAAGCAGAATGGGCCGTATGGTGTGATTAATGCCGTTGCGGCTTGGTCTGTCTCTGCCATTTTGATTTGATGGTAGCCGGAGTATGCGTCGAGGAAACACAGTGAATCGTGTCCTGCGGTAGCATCGATGATTTGATCGATGCGGGGAGGGGGAAGGGATCCTTTGGGCAGGCCTTGTTAAGGTCCTTAAAATCGACATACAAGCGCGAGGATTTGTCCTTCTTTGGTACCATCACCAGGTTTGCTAGCCAGTCCGGATGTTTTATGTCTCTGATGAATCCGACCTCCAATAGCTTGGCTAGTTCCTCTCCCATGGCTTGTCTTTTAGGCTCAGAGAAATGTCGAAGAGCCTGCTTGACTGGCTTGAATCCTTTTAGGATATTTAGGCTGTGTTCGGCCAGCCTGTGTGGGATTCCTGGCATGTCTGAAGGGTGCCAGGAAAAAATGTCCCAGTTCTCGCGTAGGAACTCTCGCAGTGCGGCATCGACATCAGGGTTTAATTGTGCCCCGATGGAAGCTGTTTTTGTAGGGTCCATTGGATGGACATGGAATTTGACCATTTCGTCTGCCGGCTTAAAGGAGGTGGACTTGGATCTTTTATCGAGTATCACGTCATCCCTGTTCACCATGGAGCACAGCGCAGTTAGTTCTTCGGCCGCTAGGGCCTCGGATAGTGCCTCAAGGGCCAGTGCAGCTGTCTTATTTTCGGCGCGAAGTGCTATGCCCGGATCACTAACAAGAGTGATGATTCCGTTGGGCCCGGGCATTTTGAGCTTCATGTACCCGTAATGGGGTATGGCTTGGAAGATTGTAAACGCCTCCCTCCCTAATAGAGTGTGGTATCCACTGCTGAACGAGGCCACTTGGAATGTAATTTCTTCGGACCTATAATTATCCGGCGTGCCGAATACCACGTCTAGTGTGATTTTTCCAGCATGGCGTGCTTCCCGACTGGGGATGATTCCTCTAAAGGTTGTGCTGCTTTGCTCAATGCGGCTCCAGTCTATTTCCATCTTTTGAAGAGTTTCCTCATAGATGAGGTTTAATCCGCTGCCGCCGTCCATGAGTACCTTGGTGAGTCGAAAGCCGTCCACGATTGAACTGAGGACCAGTGCGGCTGGTGCTCGGGCTGTTCGGAATTTGGGTTCGTCACTGGCGGTGAAGGTAATAGCCGTGTCACTCTAAGGATTTATTTCTGCTACGTGGCAGATTTTGGCTATGCTGTGGAGTGTTCGCTTGCGTCTATTATTTGACACGAAGGTCTCAAAGACCGTTAACACCGCATTGTTGTCCACGGGATGGTGCTCTGTGGTTTTTGGGAGGAGTAGATCCTCACCACTTTTGGCCACCCGCCGGAGTATCCAACATGCTCTAAGGCTGTCTATTGGTATTGCATCCGTTGTACTATGAATTTTGCAGGGTCCGTTGAGCCATCCCTCCAGTACGGTTCCTTGCCCCGTAGAGGGCTTTTGCTTTTTGGTAGTTAACCCAGGTGAATTGTGATAATGCACCCTTTTATTTCGGACTGGGTTTGTATTCAGGGCCGGATTATCCCAAAATTTTATTTCGGTTTTCCAGGAGCTTTCCATCGCACAGTACTTTCATACTATGGACACCAAGTCGGCAAAGCGTGTAATTGTGCGATGACTTATGGCGTTGAGGATTCCCTTGTCCGTGCAATTATTGCAGAAGAATGAAATTGTGTCTTCCTCGTGGCAGTCCTTTATCCTGTTCATGATCAGGAGGAATCTGGCCCAGTAATGGTGTACTATTTCTTCAGGCTCTTGCCTAATTTGGGATAGATCGCGTATGTTTGGGTGGGTGGATGGAATTGAATCCGAATCCTTACCCAATATGAGACTCAGGGGCCAAGGAGTTTCCGAACTCGAAGGTTTGGAGTCTTGGATGTTTTTCGATGAATCTAGCCCGCTGCCTGATTCTAGGTTCAGGCCTTGAGTGACGTCCTCCCCTCCTCGGGTATCCGGCTTGGAGGGATCGGGAATCCGGACATAGCTAGTCCTTAAGATAGATGAAGGGTTGCCGCATTGTTCCTCCACCACTGCAACATGATGGGTGACCTGGGGAGAGTTGATCTCTCTCAGATCGGGTTTAGGCCCAATCTGATCGTAGTCTGTAGCGACTCTCAGGGCGGCGATGCGATCCAAGAGCTCGTTCAGGGAAGAGAGCTCCATTGGATCTAACTGCTCGGCGAGTTCCGAGTTGACGTGAAGATTGCTTTCGATGACCCGAGAAGTCATCGTCGGTGCAGCGACCGAACGGGAGGTCATAAGAAAACCACCTAGTCGGAGAGTTTGGCCGATAGACAAAGCTCCCTCAGCGATAGTGTCGTCACTGAAGACGGGATGAGACATCCTTCCTGGTCACGACGACACAGCGGAACTCTCAATGAAAGCACCAATGTCGGTGTCAAAACCGGCGGATCTCGGGTAGGGGGTCCCGGACTGTGCGTCTAGGCCGGATGGCAACAGGAGGCAAGGGACATGATGTTTTACCCAGGTTCGGGCCCTCTTGATGGAGGTAAAACCCTACGTCCTGCTTGATTAATATTGATGATATAGGTAGTACAAGAGTAGATCTACCACGAGATCAGAGAGGCTAAACCCTAGAAGCTAGCCTATGGTATGATTGTATGTTGTGATGGTATTCCTACGGACTAAAACCCTTCGGTTTATATAGACACCGGAGAGGGTTAGGGTTACACAAGGTCGGTTACAAAGGAGGAGATATCCATATAAGTATTGCCTAGCTTGCCTTCCACGCCAAGTAGAGTCCCATCCGGACACGAGACGAAGTCTTCAATCTTGTATCTTCATAGTCTAACAGTCCGGCCAATGGAGATAGTCCGGCTGTCCGGAGACCCCCTAATCCAGGACTCCCTCAGTCGCGTTTTATGATACAGAGCTGCCGCCAAGCCCTAAACTCTCTCGGGAGGGCTGATATGGAGTCCGTTCGGGGCTCCGGAGAGGGGAATCCTTCGCCATCATCATCATCAACCTTCCTCCATCACCAATTTCATGATGCTCACCGTCGTGCGTGAGTAATTCCATTGTAGGCTTGCTGGACGGTGATGGGTTGGATGAGATTTATCATGTAATCGAGTTAATTTTGTTAGGGTTTGATCCCTAGTATCCACAATGTTCTGAGATTGATGTTGCTATGACTTTGCTATTCTTAATGCTTGTCACTAGGTCCCGAGTGCCATGATTTCAGATTTGAACCTATTATGTTTTCATAAATATATGTGAGTTCTTGATCCTATATTGCAAGTCTATAGTCACCTATTATGTGTTATGATCCGTTAACCCTAAAGTGACAATAATCGGGATACTTACCGGTGATGACCGTAGTTTGAGGAGTTCATGTATTCACTATGTGTTAATGCTTGGGTCCGGTACTCTATTAAAAGGAGGCCTTAATATCCCTTAGTTTTGAATAGGACCCCGCTGCCACGGGAGGGTAGGACAAAAGATGTCATGCAAGTTCTTATCCATAAGCATGTATGACTATATTCGGAATACATGCCTACATTACATTGATGAACTGGAGCTAGTTCTGTGTCACCCTATGTTATAACTGTTGCATGATCAATCGCATCCGACATAATTATCCATCACCGATCCAATGCCTACGAGCTTTTCATATATTGTTCTTCGCTTATTTACTTTTCCGTTGCTACTGTTACAATCACTATAAAACCAAAAATATTACTTTTGTTACTGTTACCACTACTATCATATTACTTTGCTACTAAACACTATGATGTAGATATTAAGTTTCCAGGCGTGGTTGGATTGACAACTCAGCTGCTAATACTTGAGAATATTCTTCAGCTCCCCTTGTGTCGAATCAATAAATTTGGGTTGAATACTCTACCCTCGAAAACTGTAGTGATCCCCTATACTTGTGGGTTATCAAGACTATTTTCTGGCGCTGTTGCCGGGGAGCATAGCTCTATTCTTTGAGTCACTCGGGATTTATATCTGCTTATCACTATAAAGAACTTGAAAGATCAAAGAACCAAGATTTTTCCCTCAATGACGAATGGAGGTAAGGAGCTGCCATCTAGCTCTGCACTTGATTCACCTTCTGTTTTCAGTAAACTTGCGACACCTACACCTGCTATTGATTGTGATAGGTCGCATGTTATTGATGATGCCACTTCTGCTATGCGTGATATTTATGATGAAACTACTTCTATGCTTGATAATACTATGCCACTAGGTGAATTTCTTGATGAACAACTGGCTAGGGTTAGAGAGAATGAAATTATTGAAACTGATAATATTGATGAAAGTGATGATGAAGATTCTCCCCCTAGATATGAGTTGCCTGTTGTGCCTGAGGGTTATGTTATGGATGAAGAAACTGCTAGAGACTTCTTAGCTTGCAATGATAGAAATCAGCCCATGAAATAATGGCCATTGTAGCCCCGTGGACAGAACTTCCACCGGACCAAAATGAGGCACGCTGCATAGTGCGGCGATCCAAGGCCTACAGGGTCCACGAGGGAGAATTGTACAAAAAAAGCGCTACCAGAGTCCTTCAATGGTGCATCTCCGAAGAGGAAGGGCGGAACCTTTTGGAAGATATTCATGCCGGACTCGGCGGTCATCATGCCGCAGCCCGGGCTCTTGTAAGCAAGGCCTTCCGTACAGGATTCTATTGGCCAATGGCCCGGGCAGACGCACATGACTTGGTCCAACATTGTGCCGGTTGCCAACTCTTTGCAAATCAAAGCCACATGCCACCCACCGCCCTCCGAACAATCTCCATTACATGGCCCTTCGCGGTCTGGGGGCTTGACATGGTTGGACCCCTTAAAGGGGGAACCCACAAGGAAAAAATACTTATTGGTCATGGTGGATAAATTCACCAAATGGATAGAGGCCAAACCGGTTAAAACAGCCGAATCCGGACCGGTGATAGATTTCATATCCGGGGTTGTACACCGTTACGGCGTCCCCCACAACATCATCACTGATAACGGCACTAACTTCATGGCCGACGAGGTAAAACTCTGGTGCAGCAAAATGGGCATCAAGCTCGATTATGCTTCAGTCTATCACCCACAAACCAATGGTCAAGTCGAACGAGCAAATGGTCTTATAATGAGCGGCATTAAACCCAGATTAGTGCGCTCCTTAACGGAGTCTGACACGCACTGGGTAGAGGAGCTCGACTCCGTACTCTAGGGGTTGCGGACCACGCCGAATCATAGTACCGGATACACACCATTTTTATGGTGTACGACACAGAGGCAGTCCTGCCCTGTGACATAATTCATGACTCACCTCGAGTGCGCATGTACAAAGAAAGAGAAGCCGAGCTCGATCGGCAGGACAGTATGGACACCTTGGAGGAAGAGCGCGACGTAGCCAAAGCCCGTTCCGCATTTTACCAGCAACGGGCTTGCAGATACCAAAGCAGAGAAGTACGGGCCAAAACTTATAACGTTGGCGAACTAGTTCTCCGGCTGCCGGATAGGAAAAAGAACAAGCTAGAGCCCAAATGGGAAGGTCCCTTCATCATCGACCAAGTTCTGACCGGCGGAGCGTACCGACTGCGGGATGCATCGACTAGTCGACTTGAGCCAAACTCATGGAATGCAGCCAGGCTCCGAAGATTCTACGCCTAGCACCGGACTTTATGTTAGTCCCCTCCCTTTGTCCATTTTCTGCATATGCATCATCTGTCTTGTTTCCCTTTCTTTCTTTTATTTCTCTAGGCCTCCAAGGGTCACCTTGTGCCTCACTTGTACATTATAGATATGCTAGTCGCACTCTATACACCTGGGGGCTTCTTTCACAGAAGCTTAAATTATTCACCTGGGCATCACGCCCAACACATGCGTTATACTTCCGCATGTACCTTTTTTCACCATTATATGCATCGATATGACTTAAGTTTTGGCCAAGCTGGGTTGCCTGGCTCTTGTATTTATGCCCTATGTTCCCGTTAATTCGGCTAGGGCATAAGGGGAGCACCTCTGCGATTGTTACCGCCGGGTCAGCCGGACATGTACCTAAGACTGGGTGAAGCCGAAAGCTAGCATTCTTAAGAGAATATTCGGTCGGTGAACAAAAGATGACTTTTATTTATTATCCATATCTGCCCCCATATGTTTTTTCTATGCTTCTTGTCGCAGTCCGGACATGCACTTTAGGGCATGCCTACCCAGGGAAAGGAACCCTTAACGGAACTATTCTCTCTGGAAGATGTTTCTTACTACCCATGTAATATAACATAACTAGTTGGGCACTTGTCTGATAAAGCACTAATGACCCCTACACCTGGTCTCCACGCATGCCCCGGTTCTTACGTAACTGAAAGGGTATTCGGATACACTCCGGACTGTCGGGTCCCGAGGTTGAAGCGAAAAGGTCCGCCACGACAAACGATCTACAATCCGGCTAGAAGGCATCATACATGTCACTTTAAAATTACATAGTCAATTTGACTGGTTTAATTCCTCTTCAATGCCATCCAATAGGTTGTCCAGTCTACAGTCCTGTTGGGAATACTTTGTGGCCAACTCTACTTGGCCGTACACTAAACTGACAGGGATCTCCTTGCCATCAGGCCCCACAGGTTCAACTTCAACCATGTGGTTCGGGTCAGCCTTCGTGTACCCTGTCTTCACCATTGCCCAGGCTTCCCTGGCACCCTGACGGCAGGCCGATATCTTCCATAATCGGAAGCGCCGCCGTGCTCCCAACAGCCTTTCTGCAAGCTCTCCAAGGCCTTCGGGTATGAAGACAGACGGCCACAAGGCCTGGGCGACGCCTTGCATCACCTGCCGAACTCATTCGTGCAACTACGAGAGCTCGGGAAGAAGATCACCCGTCGAACCAGGCATCTCTTCGGCAGGACGACCTATAAGCATACCTACAAACATAACTCTGTCAGCCAGCTTCCTCGCTGAACTCTTTTTTTTTCAAAGTTCGTTCAAGCACTTACTAAATATGCCGGGTCGAAGCCGCCGATTCTCCTTAACAGAGTCCGACAGTTGGGCACGAACATCTTTTAGTTCCACGCCCAGCTTGGTGTTGGCATGTTGGAGATCATTCTTCTCCTGCCTCACCCTCGTCAGCACGCTCTCACCGGCCTTCAGCTGGCGTATGAGCTGTTGCTTATCCGGATTTACTCCAGCGTCATCTGCAATTTTATCGTCAGATCTGCATATACGCCGCACTCTAATACGATACTTATCATTCTAAGGATATGTAACTAGAGGGGGTCTTTTTGGGCTCCCCCGCTGCGGCTAGTGCGGCCTGCAGTTGGGCTTTGCACTCTTCCAGCTCCTGGGACAGTTGAGTATTCTTTTCTGTAAGAACCTGCATAACAAATGATCCTTAAATCAGTTATCCTAACTGTTTGAAGTCTCAGGGGCTACTGATATATGTAATCATCAAATTTTCTCACCCGTATGTCTTTTACATACTGCGCCGTGGCTCTGGCTAGACCATTTTGAGCGGCACGGAGTTGCGCGTCTCCCGAGTTGAAGGCATCCAATGCCTCTTGGGAGAAACAAGCGTCACGAAGAACAGTCCGGCGACGCCTGTGGTTCATGGCACTTTCCACCCCGGAATGGGTGGCGGACAGTTTATCCGCATCCTCTGTCGGAGGAGCACCCGGCGCACGCCTTGTATTCGTTCCCGCCTCTAAATCCGGCCTTGGAGCCTGGCTTGTGGAGGCACGATTGGTAGCCTCTCCGGGTATAGTCCGACGAGCTCTATTTTTCCTAAAAAGAAGGCATGGGCGTTAATATGCCTCCGCAAATAGTCTTGAAATAAAGACGGCGCGCCGTACCGCTGCGCCGGTGCCTCAATCCGGACTGTAGATCTTTTCAGCCTGCCTGGCCTTGCGGCCCCTTGTTGGCTAGTTTCCACAGGCTCAACCTTCTGCCTCGAGGACCTCCCCTGCAAAACACGGCTGTTATACAGAAATCAAAAAGCACAAGGACGGATCCCTTTTTACGTGCTGGGACTTCGGTCTCAGTCACCTGTGAGGCTGGAACTGGCCCAGGGTGATCGGCCGTAATGTCCAACAAGGCGTTGTCATTACTCCATTGGTAAAAAACCGTCGATCAGCTCCACAGATATGTCCGGATCCTCCTGGGAGGCCGGGTCAAGGGACCGTCCGGGGTCTGCGGAGGAGGGCTGTTTATCTCCTTTACTGCCTGGCGCAGCTCCTGCGATAAAATCGCTAGAATAAATACTTAACTACGGGAATACGAAATGGATGGGCAATAAAAAGTCTCCGCTTACCCAGCCCGGAGGATTGTACATAGAAAATCTGCCCTGCGGGTTGACACGAAGGAATTCCTCCTCTTCTCCCTTGTACAAAGTGGATAAGATCTTTATTAGATCGGCAGCTGATCCCGGCCCTTTGCGGCCGTGGCGGGTGGCGTCATCCTCCCCGTTGAAATCCCACATGGTGTGGCCTCTATACTGAAACGGTTGTACCCCCCGCATGATGCATGTGGCCATGACCTCGATCATGGTCAATCCGGATCGAGCTAAAAAACTTATCCGGCTCATCAGGTAAAGAATGTCCCTGTCATCTTCCTCCAGGGGGCTCTGTGGACACCAGCTCCGGCATTTCTTGAAAGGGGCATTGTCGAACTCCGGAAGGCTGATCCGAATAGGGTCCGGGAGGGGGACATCTTCTATATAAAACCATTCTGAAGGCCAGTCTTCGGACGTCTTCTTCGGGGGCCCCGGACAAGTATCTAGTCCCGGCAATACGCCACACTTTGGCTCCGCCCACTTGATATATTTATCCCTTCTTAGAATGGGGCACAAGGCAGAACCACTTCTTCCACAGAGCAAAATGAGCCTCACAGCCCAAAAATAACT
This sequence comes from Triticum dicoccoides, assembly GCF_002162155.2. NCBI lineage: Eukaryota > Viridiplantae > Streptophyta > Magnoliopsida > Poales > Poaceae > Triticum > Triticum dicoccoides. The sequence continues at coordinate 526,696,901 of NC_041390.1, read as the reverse complement.
CGCAAAGGGCTACGAATCCCGCGATATGCAGCAGGGAGGCAGGCGTAAGGTTGTGCAACTGGAGGCCGTCGAACTCCAGAAGCCCCCGGAGAAATGGATGAATTGGGAATCCGAGCCCTCTTACCAAATAAGGGACAAGGCATACCGGCTCTCCCTTGGAGGGATTGGGATGGCTCTCCGCTTGCTCTCCGCCATTGTAGGTGGCAAGCCCGGCTCGAACCAGGACCAGGTACGCTGGGGGAAGAAATCCCTTGGACTGAAGCATCACCAATTTGTTGTGCGGGATGGAACATCTCTCCCAATCTCTCGGTTTGGAGCTAGGGATGCGAGAGGAGGAGCTGCGTCGACCGGCCATGATGGAATGGGTCTCTATCGGGTGCGCTCCGATGAAGGCTCGCCAAGGGGGGATGGTGTGATTTGGATCTGAATCCTCGTCTTTTTAAATAGGCGGCTCATTCACACAGCTAGGGGGGTAAATATGAAAACACCCTGGCTCTTCACATTCGCTCGACACGTGGAAAGTGGCCATTATTGGGCGTGGAAGCCGAGAAGTACAAACATTCACAAGAAACCAGACATTATTTCGACAGGTACACAGAATTTGGAGAGGAACCCGCCTTGCAATGCCGAAGACAATAATGCACACCGGACTCATCGTCATTGAAGCCTGGTTCGGGGGCCACTGAGGGAATCCTGGATTAGGGGGTCTCCGGACAGCCGGACTATCTCCATTGGCCGGACTGTTAGACTATGAAGATACAAGATTGAAGACTTCGTCTCGTGTCCGGATGGGACTCTACTTGGCGTGGAAGGCAAGCTAGGAAATACGTATATGGATATCTCCTCCTTTGTAACCGACCTTGTGTAACCCTAACCCTCTCCGGTGTCTATATAAACCGAAGGGTTTTAGTCTGTAGGACAACCATCACAACATACAATCATACCATAGGCTAGCTTCTAGGGTTTAGCCTCTCTGATCTCGTGGTAGATCTACTCTTGTACTACCTATATCATCAATATTAGTCAAGCAGGACGTAGGGTTTTACCTCCATCAAGAGGGCCTGAACCTGGGTAAAACATCGTGTCCCTTGCCTCCTGTTACCATCCGGCCTAGACGCACAGTCCGGGACCCCCTACCCGAGATCCACCGGTTTTGACACCGACAGCGATGAATCCTTCTCCCTTATTTTTTTCTCCCTGAACACGAATATATGGAGTTGGAGTTGAGGTCGGTGGAGCGTCAGGGGGCCCACGAGGCAGGGGGCGTGCATAGGGGGGGGGGGTAGGAGCGCTCCCACCCTCGTGGACAAGGCGTGGGACCCCTGACGTGGATTCTTCTTCGAGTATTTTTTATATATTAAAAAAATAATCTCCGTTGATTTTCAGGTCATTCCGAGAACTTTTATATCTGCACAAAAATAACACCATGGTAATTCTGCTAAAAACAGTGTTAGTCCGGGTAAGTTCCATTCAAATCATGCAAGTTAGAGTCCAAAACAAGGGCAAAAGTGTTTGGGAAAGTAGATACGACGGAGACGTATCACCCGCCAAAATATCTACCCGCGCCCCCCTTCCCCACCCCCTTTTCTCCCCAACCGCAAGTCACATTTCCCCTGTTTCCTCCTTCCTTGTTAAGCTATAGCCGCTTCCTTGCTCTCTTCGTCTCTCATCCTACCGTCGGGGTCGCCATGGTCTTCTTCAAAGACATCTCCAGCAGTTCCTCCTCCGGCGACTACTCCTTCACCACCCGGGTATGCCTCTTTTCTCTCTCTCGGGCTATGACTTGGAATGAAGGATTTTTACCAGGAGGTCGATTTGAGTCGTTTCTTCCTCTTGTAGCTCCCTAAGAACATCAGTGGCAACGAATGGAGCGGGGTGGCTGAAGATCTATCTGCTCGTTGTCATCATCAATATCCATGCGTGAAGCTACTTGCGTTTGATTCTGTGGACACTGTGAGGAAGTTTTTGGCATGTGCAGAGAAGGTTAGACCCTCTTCCATTGTTACAAATCATTTGTTAGATGTGATTCAGACACTGTCACGGTCCCAACCCATTCATACCACACCTTCAACCAAACACATCCTAAGACAGTGTCACAGTTTGTACCTAGTATCTTAAATTGTTGCCATCTCATCAGCGGTGCCATTAGAAAATTATTTGGCACCGCTCAGCAGTTTGTGCAGCCAACTTTGGTCCACACATCCGAGCAGCCAAGCAGTAAAATACTAAATCTTTATGGCATGAAGGAACTGGGCGTCGGAGCAACGACGTGCTCCGGAGTCCAGGTCCCTGGTTTTTTTTCTGCTGCATCGACTCGCCAGTTCAGGGCACCGGTGCGAGATGTAGCAATAGTTGTCTTTACACCAGTTTTGGCATACATAGTGGAAGGCCTTAGTGCTATTAGTTCTATGTTACTAAATTTGTGCATGTACACACCTGTTAGTATCAATTTGCTGTCATCCAAACACTGTCGCTATGCTGTTGCAGTTATATTTACCTTCCTCATAAAATGTTCAATTTGTTATTTATTGTACATGAGCAAGAACTTGTAGCGTCGTTGTAGTTAATTATAGCTTCTGATGTTCCAGAATTTGGTTGTTGTCTCAGTACCAATTATTTCATTTGCACATTGATCTTTTTGAGAATATATGTCATAATTAACATGTTTCTTCAGTTTTTCAAAATAAGCATTGGTGATTTTCTATGTTGCTGTAAACCCATTTCCCCCACAATTGTTACTAATCTAGTTTTAAATATTATAGGATGAACGGAAGTGTTCTTACTTGGAGTGGGTTGATCAAGAGTGGACACAGTCTTTGAAGATGTGCCTAACGAAGCTCTGGAGCATGTAGGAGGAAGTGAACACAGCTAGGCTTAGAGAAAGTCTTGTCAACGCTGAAGCATATTTCAAGATGCAGGATAAAAAGTTGAAGGTGGAGAATGATCTCAGATTAAAAAAAGATTTTGCTAAGATGGTGTTGGCGAAGGAGGAAGCACTTTCCCTGTTGGCCCGTGCAAAACGGGTTCTTATACTGAACTGAAAGCAGAGGTGGATAAGACGAGCCTGGATGATCTCGATTAGGGAAATGGATATACTGTTCTTATGAAGTTTAACTAGCTATATGTTGTATTGTGCTGTTTTCATGTAGCTACCGTGCTGTGATGTTATAATATATTTATGTGCCTGATATGAAATTGGCAAAGAGCTACTCGATATGAAATGTGAATTTGCGTAATTCTGGAATTATTAATTGTAAACCAATAAACCTGCTAAATGTGTCATGGACCTTTGCAAACGGTTCTAGCAGTAAAAGCGGTTGCGATGCTTAGCCCAATGCCACACAGTTTTCTTCATCAAATCGTGTGTGATATAGTTGATAAAAGCAAACAGTTAACCAAGTAAGACCATGTGTGATAGTTACAACTTTCACACACGAGCCTACACATGAAACTGGGTGGGATTTACGTCCGAACAGAAATGTTTTCCCTGGATTGACTGCGTGGGATGTACATAAGAACGGAAACGTATTCCTTGGATTGACTGTGTGTGATATACATACGAACGGAAATGTTTTTCTGGGATTCACCGTGTGGGATGTACATACCTACGGAAATGATTTTCTCGGATTACCGTGTGGAATGTACATACGTATGGAAATGATTTCTGGGATTCACTATGTGGGATGTACATACCTACGGAAATGATTTCTGGGATTCACCATGTGGGATGTACATACCTACGGAAATGATTTCTGGGATTCATAGTGTGGGATGTACATACCTACAGAAATGATTGGGTTTCGATGCCTCGCCCGATCGCACATGGCCCCAGCCTGGGTCCCAGGAGGGCCTATCCCCGACGATTTCTGGGTCGTGTCATAAGGATACTCTATCGCACACACTCACTTGGCGACGGTTCCAAATGCCATCGCGGAAAGGGGTAAAAACCGTTTGTTTAGGACCGATGCACACCAGTGTTAAAACATCACACTTGACGAAAAATCATTATGGTTTTGATGTGTAGGTAAGAACAGTTCTTGCTAAGCCCATAGCAGCCACGTAAAACTGGCAACAACAAAGTAGAGGACGTCTAACTTGTTTTTGCAGGGCTTGCTGTGATGTGATATGGGACATGATGATATATAAATTGTTGTATGAGATGATCATGTTTTGTAACAGTTATCGGTAACTGGCAGGAGCCATATGGTTGTCACTTTATTGTATGAAATGCAATCACCATGTAATTGCTTTACTTTATCACTAAGCGGTAGCGATAGTCATAGAAGCAATAGTTGGCGAGACGACAATGATGCTTCGATGGAGATCAAGGTGTCAAGCTGGTGAAGATGGTGATCATGATGGTGCTTTGGAGATGGAGATCAAAGGCATAAGATGATGATGGACATATCATATCACTTATTTGATTGCATGTGATGTTTATCTTTTTTATGCATCTTATTTTGCTTAGTACGACGGTAGCATTATAAGATGATCCCTCACTAAATTTCAAGGTACAAGTGTTCTCCCTGAGTATGCACTGTTGCGACAGTTCGTCGTGCCGAGACACCACATGATGATCGGGTGTGATAAGCTCTACGTTCACATACAACGGGTGCAAGCCAGTTTTGCACACGCAGGATACTTGGGTTAAACTTCATGAGCCTAGCATATGCAGATATGGCCTCGGAACACTATGACCGAAAGGTCGAGCGTGAATCATATAGTAGATATGATCAACATAGTGATGTTCACCATTGAAAACTACTCCATCTCACGTGATGATCGGACATGGTTTAGTTGATATGGATCATATGATCACTTAGATGATTAGAGGGATGTCTATCTAAGTGGGAGTTCTTAAGTAATATGATTAATTGAACTTTAATTTATCATGAACTTAGTACCTGATAGTATTTTGCATGTCTATGTTGTTGTAGATAAATGGCATGTGCTACTGTTCCATTGAATTTTAATGCGTTCCTAGAGAAAGCTAAGTTGAAAGATGATGGTAGCAACTACACGGACTGGGTCCGTAACTTGAGGATTATCCTCATTGCTGCACAGAAGAATTACATCGTGGAAGCACCGCTAGGTGCCAAACCCGCTGCAGGAGCAACACCAGATGTTATGAACATCTGGTAGAGCGAAGCTGATGACTACTTGATAGTTCAGTGTGCCATGCTTTACGGCTTAGAACAGGGACTTCAATGACTTTTGGAACATCATGGAGCATATGAGATGTTCTAGGATTTGAAGATAATATTTCAAGCAAATGCCTGAATTGAGAGATATGAAGTCTCCAATAAGTTCTACATCTGCAAAATGGAGGAGAATAGTTCTGTCAGTGAATATATACTCAGAATGTCTGGGTACCACAATCACTTGACTCAGCTGGGAGTTAATCTTCCGGTTGATAGTGTCATTGACAGAGTTCTTCAATCACTACCACCAAGTTACAAAAGCTTCATGATGAACTATAATATGCAAGGGATGGATAAGACAATTCCCGAGCTCTTCGCGATGCTAATGGTTGCGGAGGTAGAAATCAAAAAGGAGCATCAAGTGTTGATGGTCAACAAGACCACTAGTTTCAAGAAAAAGGGCAAAGGGAAGAAGGGGAACTTCAAGAAGAACGGCAAGCAAGTTGCTGCTCAAGTGAAGAAACCCAAGTCTGGATCTAAGCCTGAAACTGAGTGCTTCTACTACAAAGGGACTGGTCACTGGAAGCGGAACTGCCCCTAGTATTTGGCGGATAACAAGGATGGCAAAGTGAAAGGTATATTTGATATACATGTTATTGATGTGTACCTTAATAATGCTCGTAGTAGCGCCTGGGTATTTGATACTTGTTCTATTGCTCACATTTGCAACTTGAAATAGGGGCTACGGATTAAGCGAAGATTGGGTAAGGACGAGGTGACGATGCGTGTGGGAAATTGTTCCAAAGTCGATGTGATCGATGTCGGTGTCAAAACCGGTGGATCTCGGATAGGGGGTCCCGAACTGTGCATCTAAGGCGGATGGTAACAGGAGGCAGGGGACACGATGTTTTACCCAGGTTCGGGCCCTCTTGATGGAGGTAAAACCCTACGTCCCGCTTGATTATTCTTGATAATATGAGTAGTACAAGAGTTGATCTACCATGAGATCGGAGAGGCTAAACCCTAGAAGCTAGCCTATGGTATGATTGTATGTTATCCTACGGACTAAAACCCTCCGATTTATATAGACACCGGAGGGGGCTAGGGTTACACAAGGTCGGTTACAAAGGAGGAGATATACATATTCGTATTTCCTAGCTTGCCTTCCACGCCAAGTAGAGTCCCATCCGGACACGGGACGAAGTCTTCAATCTTGTATCTTCATGGTCCAACAGTCCGGCCAAAGGATATAATCCGGCTGTCCGGATACCCCCTAATCCAGGACTCCCTCAGTAGCCCCCGAACCAGGCTTCAATGACGATGAATCTGGCGCGCAATATTGTCTTCGGCATTGCAAGGCGGGTTCTTCTCCAAATTTCGAATGTTTGTTAGGCAGTGTCTGGCCCCATAAATGTTGGACCTCTTGGCTTCTGCGCCCAATAAGGGCTATCTTCCATGCGTCGAATGAATACGAGGAGCTAGGGCATTTTTACATTCGCCCCCCTAGCCAGATAAATAAATTGTCTATTAAAGGGATGGGGATTCTTAGATCCAATCCATACCATCCTCCCCGAGCGAGAATCCATCAAAGTGTGCTTCGGAAGAATCCACTCTAGCATGGCCGACCTCCGCAGCTCCTCCTCCCGCCCCCGTAGCCCTAAGCCCGGTGATTGGGAGAGGTGTTCAGTCCCACACAGTCGATTATCGAACTGCAGACTAAGGGATTTCTCCCTCCAGCGTATATGATTCCCGTCCGAGCCGGGATCGCCACCTACAATGGCGGGGAGCAAGCGGAGAGCTTCCCCAGCCCCTCTACGGGGAGCGGGTATGCCTTGTTCCTTACTTATTAAGGGGACTCAGATTTCCAATTCATCCGTTCCTCCGCGGGCTCCTGCAGTTTTATGGCCTCCAACTGCATAATTTCATCCCTGCTTCCATATTACACATCGCCGGCTATGTTGCCCTCTGCGAGTTATTCCTGGGCTGCGAGGCTCATTTCGAGTTGTGGAAAAGGTTATTTTGCCTTGTCCCCTGCACACAAGAGGGGTTACTTTATCAAGTGGGTGGAGCCGAAATATGGCGCATCGCCGAAACCGGATACCTGTCCGGTACTCCGAAGAAGACGTCCGAGGACTGGCCTTCGGAGTGGTTTTATATGGAGGACATCCCCCTTTCGGACCCTGTTCGGCAGGGTCTCCCCGAGTTCAACAACGCTCCTCTGAAGAAACGCCAAAGCTGGCGCCCATGGAGCCCCCAGGAGGAAGACAATAGAGAAGTCCTTTACCTAATGAACCGGATCAAAGCGCCAGCTCAATCAAGATTGACAATAATCGAGGTTATGTCAATGTGCATAATGCAGGGAGTACAGCCACTTCAATATCGAGGGCACCCCCTTTGGTGTTTCAACGGCAAATACGATGCCACCCGTTGCAGACGCAAGGGTCTGGACAACGCTGCCGCTTTAGCAAAAATCATGTCCGAGCTGTTCAAGGGAGAGGAAGAGGAGTTCATCCGCATCAAACCATGGGATGGATTCTCCATGTACAACCCTCCAAGCTGGGTGAGTTATATCTCCTTACTTCCATTCTTCCCGCATTCTTTGTTGCAGGTACTCACCTTGCCATTTTACGGCAGGAACTGCGAAAAGCCATAAGGGAGGTCAGCAGCCCATCCCCACAACCAGAGGACCCCGACCAGGCCCTTGGTCCTGGACTCGAAGAAGATCCGGACATATTCGTGGAGCTGATAGACCAATAGTTCTATCAATTGAGTTGTGATGGCGCCATGGTGGCCATTACGGCCAACTATCCCGGACTGCTCCCTGCTTCGCTTGTAAGAAAAACCAAAATCTCGACTCTGAAAACTAGGATCCCTTTTAGACACTTCACCTACCATATACATATGGTGTTTTAACAGAAAAAGCGCTCGCCAGAATATGTCCGGTGAGGCTGCCGATCATGCTTCCACCAGTCGGGCTCCAGGACCGGACATAGAGGCGGAAGCCGACATGGGGTGGACGTCGGATACTCCCCCTACAGAGGATGTGGATAGACTATCCGCTACAAATTTAGAAGTGGAGAGCGCCATGAATCATAGGCGTCGTTGGGCCGTACTTCGTGACGTGTGCTTCTCACCAGAGGCATTTGATGCCTTCAATTGTGGAGACGCGTACCTCCGTGCTGCTCAAAATGGTCTAGCCAGAGCCACGGACCAGTATGTAAGGGATGTATGGGTAAGCAAATCTGATGATTATATGTATCAGTAGCCCCTGAGACTTGAAACAGTTAGCAGAACTGATTTAAGGATCATCTATTGTGCAGGTTCTTATAGAGTAGAATACCCAACTGTCACAAGAGCTGGAGGAATGCAAGACCCAACTTCGGGCCGCCATTGCCGCATTGAAGGAACCTAAAAAGTCCCCAGCTGGTAACATTTGTTTCAAAGAATTATATGTACCATATAGCGTGCAGCGTGGCTGCAGATCTAACAATAGATATTGCAGATGAATCCAGAGAGAATCTGGAGGACCAGCATGCCGTACGACAGCTAAAGGCCGGTGAACGCGTACTGACTGAGGTTAGGCGGGAGAAAAACAATCTTCAAGACGCCAATACCAAGCTGAGCATGGAACTAAAAGATGTTCGAGCCCAACTTGCGGACTCCGAGAAGGAGAATAAGCGGCTTCGACGCGGCATTTTCAGTAAGTGCTTGAACGAACCCTTAAAAAAAGGGAACGACAGAGAAGCCGACTAACAGAGTTATGTCTGCAGGTATGCTGATGGGTCGTCCCGTGGAGGAGATGCCCGGGTCTGCGGGTGATCTTCTATCCGAGCTCTCACAACTGCACGAACAAATGTGGCAGGTGATGCAAGGTATTGCCCAGGCCTTGTAGCCATCAGTCTCCCTGCCAGAAGGCATTGTAGAGCTTGCGGAGAAGCTCAAGGGAGCACGGCAGCACTTCTGATTATGGAAGATATCGGCCTGCCGTCAAGGTGCCAGGGAAGCCTGGGCCATGGTGAAGACGCGGTATACCAAGGCTGACCCGAACCACATGGCCGAGGTCGGACCTGTGGGGCCCGATGGGAAAGAGATCCCCGTTAGCTTAGTCTATGGGCAAGTAGAATTAGCCGCAAAGTATTCCCAACAGGATTGTAGGCTAGACCACCTGTTGGATGGTATAGAGGAGGAATTTAGTTAGTCTGCATGACTATGTAATTAAAGTGACATGTATAATGCCTTGCCGGATTGTAGATCATTTGTCATAGCGGACCTTTTCGCTTCAACCTCGGGACCTGATAGTCCGGAGTGTGTCCGAATACTCGCTCAGTTATATAAGAACCGGGGTATGCGTGGAAACCAGGCATAGGGGTCACTAGTGCTTGAACAGACAAGTGCCCAACTAGTTATGTTATATTACATGGGTAGTAAGAAACATCTTCCAGGGAGAATAGTTCCGTTAGGGGTTCCTTTCCCTGGGTACGCATGCCCTAAAGTGCATGTCCGAACTGCGAGCAGAGACGCGGGCAAAAACATCTGGGGGCATATATGGAAAATAAAAATCATCTTTTGTTCGCCGACCGAATATTCCCTTAAGAATGCTAGCTTTCGGCTTCACCCAGTCTGAGGTACACATCTGGCTGACCCGGCAGTAACAATCGCAGAGGTGCTCCCCTTATGCCCTAGCCGAATTAACGGGAATGTAGGTCATAAATACAAGAGCCAGGCAACCCAGCTTAGCCAAAACTTAAGTCATATCGATGCATATAATGACGAAGAAAAGGTACATGTGGAAGAATAACCCATGTGCGGGGCATGAAGCACAGATAGATAATTAAGCTTCTGTGTAAGAAGCCCCCACGTATAATGATTTTGGCTAGTGCGTCTATAGTGTGCAAGCGAGGCACAAGTTGGCCCTTGAAGGCCTTGAGGAAGAATAAAATAAAGAAAGAGAAAAAAGACAAATAATGTATATGCAAAAAATGGACAAAGGAAGGAGACGAACATAGAGTCCGGTGCTAGGCGTAGAATCTTCGGAGCCTGGCTGCGTTCCATGGGTTCGGCTCAAGTCGATTATTCGATGCATCCTGCAGACGGTACGCTCCACCGGTAAGAACTTGGTCAATAATGAAGGGACCTTCCCATTTGGGCTCGAGCTTGGTCTTTTTATTCTCCGACAGGCGTAGAACTAATTCGCCAATGTTATAGGTTTTGACCCGTACTTCTCTGCTTTGGTATCTGTGAGCCTGTTGCTGATAGAATGCAGAACGGGCTTTTGCCACGTCGCGCTCCTCCTCTAGGGTGTCCAAACTGTCCTGCCGATTGAGCTCGGCTTCTCTTTCTTCGTACATGCGCACTCGAGGTGAGTCATGAATTATGTCGCAGGGCAGAACTGCCTCTGCGGCATACACCATAAAGAAGGGTGTATATCCGGTAGTACGGTTTGGCGTGGTCCGCAGCCCCCAGAGTACGGAGTCGAGCTCCTCTACCCAGTGCGTGTTATACTCCTTTAAGGACCACACTAATCTGGGTTTAATGTCGCTCATGATAAGACCATTTGCTCGCTCAACTTGGCCGTTGGTTTGTGGGTGATAGACAGAAGCATAACCGAGCTTGATGCCCATGTTGCTGCACTAGAGTTTACCTCGTCGGCCGTGAAGTTCGTGCTGTTGTCAGTGATGATGCTGTGGGGGACGCCATAACGGTGTACAACCCCGTATATGAAGTCTACCACCGGTCCGGATTCGGCTGTTTTAACCGGTTTGGCTTCTATCCATTTGGTGAATTTATCCACCATGACCAGTAAGTATTTTTTCTTATGGGTTCCCACTTTAAGGGGTCCAACCATGTCAAGCCCCCAGACCGCGAAGGGCCAGATAATGGGGATTGTTTAGAGGGCAGTGGGTGGCATGTGGCTTTGGTTTGCAAAAAGCTGGCAACCGGCGCAGCGTTGGACCAAGTCCTGTGCGTCTGCCCAGGCCGCCGGCCAATAAAACCTTGTATGGAAGGCCTTGCTTACAAGGGCCCGGGCTGCGGCGTGGTGGCCGCCGAGTCCGGCGTGAATTTATGCCAAAAGCTTCCGCCCTTCCTCTTCGGAGATGCACCTTTGAAGGACTCCGGTAGTGCTTTTTTTATACAGCTCTCCCTCGTGGACCCTGTAGGCTTTAGATCGCCGCACTATGCAACGTGCCTCATTTTGGTCCTCGGGAAGTTCCTGCCTAGTTAGGTAGGCTGGGAATGGTTCTGTCCACGGGGCAATGATGGCCATTATGACGTGGGCTGAAGGTGTCATTTCGGTGGCAGAGCCTCCTATTATGTCAGAGTGTTCGGTATCGGGCATTGTGGCCGGGTCCAGACTATTGTTACCAGTGTCCCCTTCCCATACCACAGATGGCTTAAACAACCTTTCCAAAAAGATGTGGGGGGGACCGCATCGCGTTTTGCGCTGATGCGGGCAAGGATATCCACCGCCTGATTGTTTTCCCGAGCCACATGGTGAAATTCGAGCCCCTTGAACCGAGCTGACATCTTTAGGACGACATTTCGATAGGCCACCATCTTCGGATCCTTGCATCGAAGTCTCCATTTATTTGGGATATTGCGAGGTTCGAATCCCCACGCACCTCCAGGTGTTGAATGCCCATGGAAACTGCCATCCGAAGACCATGTAACAGGGCTTCGTATTCGGCTGCGTTGTTGGAGTCTGTATACAGTATCTGCAGTACGTATTGCACTGTATCTCCTATTGGGAACGTCAGGACGACGCCAGCCCCCAAACCAGCCAGCATTTTGGAGCCATCGAAGTGCATGATCCAGTTGGAGTATGCGCCGTACTCTATAGGGAGTTCAGCTTCCGTCCATTCGGTGACAAAGTCGGCCAATACTTGCGATTTAATGGCTCGCCGAGGTTTGTATGTTATGTCGAATGGGAGGAGCTCAATGGCCCATTTGGCAATCCGGCCTGTGGCATCGTGGTTATTTATAATATCATTAAGTGGCACTTCCAAGGCTACTGTAATCGAACACTCTTGAAAGTAGTGTTGCAGCTTCCGAGATGCCATGAATACCGCATAGGCTATCTTTTGATAATGTGGGTACCGTGATTTGCATGGAGTGAGGATGGTGGATACATAATATACCGGCTTTTGAAGAGGGAATTTATGTCCGTCCGCTTCTCGTTCGACGACGAGCACTGCGCTTACAACCTGATGAGTTGCCGCAATGTGTAACAACATTGGTTCGCCATTGTTTGGCGCGGCCAGGATTGGGTTGGTTGCCAGTATGGCTTTTATTTCTTCCAATCCGGCTGTGGCAGCGTCCGTCCACTCGAAGTGTTCGGTGCGCCGAAGGAGGTGATAAAGGGGTAATGCCTTTTCTCCTAAGAGGGAGATAAAGTGGCTTAAAGCCGCCACACATCCAGTTAATTTCTGGACTTGTTTGAGGTCTGTTGGGGTAGCCAACTATGACAAAGCTCGGATTTTGGCCGGATTAGCTTCAATTCCTCTACTGGAGACAATGAAGCCCAGGAGCTTTCTGGCTGGTACGCCAAAAACGCATTTTTCTGGATTGAGCTTGATGTCATATGTTCGGAGGTTGTCGAATGTGAGCCTCAAGTGGTCTATTAGAGATTCGACGTGTTTGGTTTTGACGATCACATCATCTACGTAGGCCTCTACTATTTTGTCGATCTGTTTCTCCAGACATGTCTGAATCATGCGTTGATATGTTGCGCCGGCGTTTTTGAACCCAAAAGGCATTGTGTTGAAACAGAAGGGGCCGTATGGTGTGATGAATGCCGTTGCGGCTTGGTCGGACTCAACCATCTTGATTTGGTGGTAGCCGGAGTATGCGTCGAGGAAACACAATGACTCGTGTCCTGCGGTAGCATCGATAATTTTATTGATGCGGGGGAGGGGGAAGGGATCCTTTGGGCAGGCCTTGTTAAGGTCCTTGAAATCGACACATAGGCGCCAGGATTTGTCCTTCTTTGGTACCATCACCAGATTCGCTAGCCAGTCTGGGTGTTTTATTTCTCTAATGAATCCGGCCTCCAATAACTTGGCTAGTTCCTCTCCCATAGCTTGTCTCTTAGGTTCAGAGAAACACCAAAGAGCCTGCTTGACCGGCTTGAATCCCTTTAGAATATTGAGGCTGTGCTCGGCCAGTCTGCGTGGGATTCCTGGCATGTCTGAGGGTGCTAGGCGAATATGTCCCAATTCTCACGCAGGAACTCTCGTAGTGCGGCGTCCACGGCGGGGTTTAACTGTGCCCCGATGGAGGCTGTTTTTGTAGGGTCCGTTGGGTGGATTTGGAATTTGACTATTTCATCCGTTGGTTTAAAAGAGGTGGACTTGGATCTCTTGTCAAGCATCACGTCGTCCCTGTCCACTGTGGAGCGTAGCGCAGTTAATTCCTCGGCCGAAAGGGCTTCGGACAATGCCTCGAGGGCCAATGCGGCTGTTTTGTTTTCGGCGCGGAGTGCTGTGTCCGGATCACTAGCGAGAGTGATTATTCCGTTGGACCCGGGCATTTTGAGCTTCATATACCCATAATGGGGTATGGCTTGGAAGATCGTGAACGCCTCCCGTCCTAAAAGGGCGTGGTATCCACTGCTGAACGGGGCCACTTGGAATGTAATTTCTTCAGACCTATAGTTCTCCGGCGTGCCGAATACCACATCTAGTGTGATTTTCCCAGCACAGTGTGCTTCTCGACTAGGGATGATTCCTCTGAAGGTTGTGCTGCTTTGCTCAATGCGGTTCTAGTCTATTTCCATTTTTTGAAGAGTTTCCTCGTAGATGAGGTTTAATCCACTGCTGCCGTCCATGAGTAATTTGGTGAGTCAAAAGCCATCCACAATTGGACTGATGACCAGTGCAGCTGGTGCTCGGGCTGTTCGGAATTTAGGTTCGTCACTGGCATTGAAGGTAATAGACGTGTCACTCCATGGATTCATTGCTGCTACGTGGTAGATTTCGGCGAGGCAACAGAGTGTTCGCTTACGCCTATTATTTGATGTGAAGGTTTCAAAGACTGTTAATACAGTATTGTTATCCACGAGATGGTGCTCTGTGGCATTTGGGATGAGAATATCCTCACCACTTTTGGCCACCTGCCGGAGTATCCAACATGCTCTAAGGCTGTGTGTTGGTATGGTATCCGTTGTACTATGGATTTTGCAGGGGCCGTTGAGCCATCCCTCCAATACGGTTCCATGCCCTGTAGAGGGTTTTTGTTTCTTTGTAACTAACTCGGGTGTCTTATGATAGTGCACCCTTTTACTTTGGGCTGGGTGTATATGCTGAGCCGGATTATCCCAAAATTTCGTTTCGGTTTTCCAGGCGCTTTCCATCGCACAGTACTTTCGTACTATGGACACCAAGTCAGCGAAGCGTGATATGTCACGGCAACTTAAGGCGTTAAGGATTCCCTTGTCCGTGCAATTATTGCAGAAAGATGAGACTGTGTCTTCCTCGCGACAGTCCTTAAACTTGTTCATCACAAGGAGGAATCTGGCCCAATAATGATGAACTATTTCATGGGGCTCTTGCCTGATGTTGGAAAGATCGTTTATGTCTGGGTGGGTGGGTGGAATTGAGTCCGAACCACTACCCGATCTGAGACCCAGGGGCCGAGGAGTTTCCAATCTTGGCTCGGATTCCGGAGTGTTGCCCGATAAGTCTGGCCCGCTGCCTGACTCTAGGTTTAGGGCTTGGGTGATGTCCTCCCATAAACGGGTATCCGGCTCGGAGAGCTCAGGAATCCGGACATAGTTAGTCCTCAAGATAGAGGAATAATCGCCGCATTGTTCCTCCACCACCGCAATATGATGGGTGACCGGTGGAGAATTAATCTCCCTTTGATCGGGTTTAAGCCCAATCCGATCATAGTCTGTAGCGACTCCCAAGGCGGCGATACGATCCAAGAGCTCGTTTAGGGAAGAGAGCTCCATTGGATCCATCTGCTCGGCGAATTCCGAGCCGACGTGGAGGTTGTTTTTGATGACCCGAGAAGTCATCGTCGGTGCAGCGGCCGAACAGGCGGTCATGATGAAACTGCCAAGCCGGAGAGTTTGGCCGACAGTCAGGGCTCCTCCGGTGGTAATGAAGTTTCTAACAACGAGACGAGGCATCCTTCCTTACAGCGACGACACAGTGGAACTCTCAATGAAAGCAGCAATGTCGGTGTCAAAACCGGCGGATCTCGGGTAGGGGGTCCCAAACTGTGCGTCTAAGGCGGATGGTAACAGGAGGCGGGGGACACGATGTTTTACCCAGGTTCGGGCCCTCTTGATGGAGGTAAAACCCTACGTCCTGCTTGATTATTCTTGACAATATGAGTAGTACAAGAGTTGATCTACCACGAGATCGTAGAGGCTAAACCCTAGAAGCTAGCCTATGGTATGATTGTATGTTGTGCTACAGACTAAAACCCTCTGGTTTGTATAGACACCGGAGGGGGCTAGGGTTACACAAGGTCGGTTACAAAGGAGGAGATATACATATTCGTATTGCCTAGCTTGCCTTCCACGCCAAGTAGAGTCCCATCCGGACATGGGACGAAGTCTTCAATCTTGTATCTTCATGGTCCAACAGTCCGGCCAAAGGATATAATCCGGCTGTCCGGATACCCCCTAATCAAGGACTCCCTCAATCGCTGTCGGCACGCTACCTCTACATCTACCTTTGGGATTAGTTTTAGACCTGAATAATTGTTATTTGGTGCCAGCGTTAAGGTTAAACATTATATCTGGATGTTGTTTGATGCGAGATGGTTATTCATTTAAATCAAAGAGTAATGGTTGTTCTATTTATATGAGTAATATCTTTTATGGTCATGCACCCTTGATGAGTGGTCTATTTTTACTAAATCTTGATAGTAGTGATACACATATTCATAGTATTGAACCCAAAAGATATAAGTTTAATAATGATAGTGCAACTTATTTGTGGCACTGCCATTTAGGTCATATTGGTGTAAAGCGCGTGAAGAAACTCCATGCTGATGGGCTTTTGGAATCACTTGATTATGAATCACTTGATGCTTGCGAACCATGCCTCATGGGCAAGATGACTAAGACTCCATTCTCCAGAACAATGGAGTGAGCAAGAGACTTGTTGGAAATAATACATACTGATGTATGCGGTCCGATGAGTGTTGATGCTCGCGGCGGGTATCATTATTTTCTGACCTTCATAGATGATTTGAGAAGATATGGGTATATCTACTTGATGAAACACAAGTCTGAAACATTTGAAAAGTTCAATGAATTTCAGAGTGAAGTGGAAAATCATCGTAACAAGAAAATAAAATTTCTACGATCTGATCGTGGAGGTGAATATTTGAGTTACAAGTTTGGTCTTCATTTGAAACAATGCGGAATTGTTTCGCAACTCACGGCACCTGGAACACCACAGCATAATGGTGTGTCCGAACATCGTAATCGTACTTTATTAGATATGATGCGATCTATGATGTCTCTTACTGATTTACCGCTATCATTTTGGGGTTATGCTTTAGAGACGACTGCATTCACGTTAAATAGGGCACCATCTAAATCCGTTGAGACGACGCCATATGAACTGTGGTTTGGCAACAAACCCAAGTTGTCGTTTCTTAAAGTTTGGGGCAGTGATGCTTATGTGAAAAAACTTCAACCTCAGCTCGAACCCAAATCGGAGAAATGTGTCTTCATAGGATACCCAAAGGAAACTGTTGGATACACCTTCTATCATAGATCCGAAGGCAAGATATTCGTCGCTAAGTATGGATCCTTTCTAGAGAAGGAGTTTCTCTCGAAAGAAGTGAGTGGGAGGAAAGTAGAACTTGATGAGGTAATTGTACCTGCTCCCTTATTGGAAAGTAGTTCACCACAGAAATCAGTTCCAGTGATTCCTACACCAATTAGTGAGGAAGCTAATGATGATGATCATGAAACTTTTGATCAAGTTACTACCGAACCTCGTTGGTCAACCAGAGTAAGATCTGTGATGCATCTCCAACGTATCTATAATTTTTGATTGCTCCATGCTATATTATCTACTATTTTGAATGTTTATGGGCTTTATTATACACTTTTATATCATTTTTTGGGACTAACCTATTAACCCGGAGCCGAGTGCCAGCTTCCGTTTTTACCCTGTATTAGGGTTTCGAAGAAAAGGAAAATCAAACGGAGTCCAATTGACCTGAAACTTCACGGAACTCATTTTTGGAAGGAAAGAAGCCCAGAAGACTTGGAGTGCATGTTGAGGGACTTGCGAGGAGGCCATGAGGCAGGGGGCGCGCCCACCCCCTGGGCGCACCCTCCACCCTCGTGGGCCCCTCGTGCCCCCCTGACATACTTCTTCCGCCTATATATCTCCATATACCCTAAAAACATCAGTGGACACAATAGATCAGGAGTTCCACCGCCAGAAGCCTCCGTAGCCATCGAAAGCCAATCTAGACCCGTTCCCGCACCCTGCCGGAGGGGGCAATCCTTCTCCGGTGGCCATCTTTATCATCCCGGTGCTCTCCGTGATGAGGAGGGAGTAGTTCTCCCTCGAGGCTGAGCGTATGTACTAGTAGCTATGTGTTTGATCTCTCTCTCTCTCTCTCGTGTTCTTGAGATGATACGATCTTGATGTATCGCGAGCTTTGCTATTATAGTTGGATCCTATGATGTTTTCTCCCCCCTCTACTCTCTTGTAATGGATTGGGTTTCCCCTTTGAAGTTATCTTATCGAATTGAGTCTTTAAAGATTTGAGAACACTTGATGTATGTCTTGCCGTGCATATCTGTGGTGACAATGGGATATCACGTGATTCACTTGATGTATGTTTTGGTGATCAACTTGCGGGTTCCGCCCATGAACCTATGCATAGGGGTTGGCACACGTTTTCGTCGTGATTCTCAGGTAGAACTTTGGGGCACTCTTTGAGGTCCTTTGTGTTGGTTGAATAGATGAATCTGAGATTGTGTGATGCATATCGTATAATCATACCCACGGATACTTGAGGTGACATTGGAGTATCTAGGTGACATTAGGGTTTTGGTTGATTTGTATCTTAAGGTGTTATTCTAGTACGAACTCTAGGGCTGTTTGTGACACTTATAGGAATAGCCCAACGGATTGATTGGAAAGAATAACTTTGAGGTGGTTTCGTACCCTACCATAATCTCTTCGTTCGTTCTCCGATATTAGTGACTTCGGAGTGACTCTTTGTTGCATGTTGAGGAATAGTTATGTGATCCAATTATGTTATTATTGTTGAGAGGACTTGCACTAGTGAAAGTATGAACCCTAGGCCTTATTTCCTATCATTGCAATACCGTTTACGCTCACTTTTATCATTAGTTACATTGCTGTTTTTATATTTTCAGATTATAAATACCTTTATCCACTATCCATACTGCACTTGTATCACCATCTCTTCGCCGAACTAGTGCACCTATACAATTTACCATTGTATTGGGTGTGTTGGGAACACAAGAGACTCTTTGTTATTTGGTTGCAGGGTTGCTTGAGAGAGACCATCTTCATCCTACGCCTCCCACAGATTGATAAACCTTAGGTCATCCACTTGAGGGAAATTTGCTACTGTCCTACAAACCTCTGCACTTGGAGGCCCAACAACGTCTACAAGAAGAAGGTTGTGTAGGATGAATTCCTTGAATATCCATGATGCTAATGATATACAAAGCCACAAGCTTGGGGAAGCTATGTTTGATGAAGATGATATTTTTTGTCCCCCAAGTTTTGATGAGCAAATTTATTATGAAAGCATGCCTCCTATCTATGATGATTATTGTGATGACACGTATGCTTTAAAGAATAATGATAACCATGAAACTTGTCATCTTGATCTTAATTTTCAATCACATGATAGTTATTTTGTTGAGTTTGCTCCCACTACTATTCATGAGAAGAAATTTGCTTATGTGGAGAGTAGTAAATTTTCTATGCTTGTAGATCATGAAAAGAATGCTTTAAGTGCTGGTTATATTGTTGAATTCATTCATGATACTACTGAAAATTATTATGAGGGAGGAACATATGCTTGTAGGAATTGCAATAATATCAAGTTTCCTCTCTATGTGCTTAAAGTTTTGAAGTTATGCTTGTTTTACCTTCCTATGCAAGTTGATTCTTGTTCCCACAAGTTGTTTGATCACAAAATCCCTATGCATAGGAAGTATGTTAGACTTAAATGTGCTAGTCATATTCTTCATGATGCTCTCTTTATGTTTCAATTCTTATCTTTTATGTGAGCATCATTGAAATCATCATGCCTAGCTAGGGGCGTTAAACGATAGCGTTTGTTGGGAGGCAACCCAACTTTATTTTTGTTCCTTGCTTTTTGCTACTGTTTAGTAATAAATAATTCATCTAGCCTCTGCTTATATGTGGTTTTATGCTTTTAATTAGTGTTTGTGCCAAGTAGAACCTTTGGGAAGACTTTGGGAAAGTCTTGTTGATCATGCTGTAAAAAACAGAAACTTTAGCGCTCACAAGAATTGCTGCCATTTTTATTTGGAGAGTGCTATTTAGTTAATTCTTTTTCAGATGATTAATAGATAAATTCCTCAGGTCCAGCAATTTATTTGAGAATTTTATGAGTTCAAGAAGTATACGTTTGATCCAGATTACTACAGACTGTTCTGTTTATGACAGACTCTGTTTTTCATTGTGTTCTTTACTTATTTTGATGAATCTATGGCTAGTAAAATAGTTTATAAACCATAGATAAGTTGGAATACAGTAGGTTTAACACCAATATAAATAAGGAATGAGTTCATTACAGTACCTTGAAGTGGCGATTTATTTTCTTATACTAACGGAGCTTACGAGTTTTCTGTTAAGTTTTGTGTTGTGAAGTTTTCAAGTTTTGGGTAAGGATTTGATGGACTATGGAATAAGGAGTGGCAAGAGCCTAAGATTGGTGATGCCCAAGGCACCCCAAGGTAATATTCAAGGAAACCAAAAGCCTAAGCTTGGGGATGCCCCGGAAGACATCCCCTCTTTCGTCTTCGTTCATCGGTAACTTTACTTGGAGCTATATTTTTATTCACCACATGATATGTGTTTTGCTTGGAGCGTCAATGTATTTTGTTAGGAGTTGCTTTCTGTTATTTAGAATAATTTTTCGCATCTTTAATTTCAATAAAAGTGGCATTGATAGCCTTTATTATGCCTATGTTACAAGTATACATGTTGCTGTTTGAAAACATAAAGTTTACCGCTGTTGCAATAATTCCCTAGAAAAGTCAGAATGTGATAAAATGTTTAAACCTTTTGCGTATTAATCTCTGATAAATTTACTACAGTAGGGATTTTCTTTCATAATTTTTGGAGTTAGGGAAGTATGGATGTTGCTGCATTCTTTACAGATTGTCCTGTTTAGGCAGATTGCTGTTATGTTTGCATTGTTCGCATATGTTTGCTTCTTTAATGATTCTATTTGAGGATAGGACTATTAAATATGCAGAGACATTTAGTATGAAATGTTGAATCATAATTTTAGTGATTTTCTACAGTAGAGTATGATAAGGTTTTTGCAATGGTTTATACTAACTTATCTCACGAGTCCTTGTTGAGTTGTGTGGATGAAGCTTTTGAGATTTAGGGAGACCGTGATATGAGAGGAATTAAGGAGACACAAAAGCTCAAGCTTGGGGATGCCCAAGGCACCCCAAGATAATATTTCAAGAAGTCTCAAGCATCTAAGCTTGGGGATGCCCCGGTTGGCATCCCACCTTTCTTCTTCAACAACTATCGGTTAGTATCGGTTGATCCTAAGTTTTTGCTTCTTCACATGATGTTTGCCATTCTTATAATGTCATTTTATTTTGCTTTGCTTGCTGTTTGAATAGAATACCAAGATCTGAAATTATTAAATGTTAGAGAGTCTTCACATAGTTGCATAATTATTCGACTACTCACTGATCTTCACTTATATCTTTCGGAGTAGTTTGTCGTTTGCTCTAGTGCTTCACTTATATCTTTTAGAGCACGGTGGCAGTTTTATTTTGAAGAAATAGATGAACTCTCATGCTTCAATTATATTATTTTGAGAGTTTTAAATAGCATGGTAATTTGCTTAAATAATCCTAATATGGTAGGCATCCAAGAATAGTAAAAACTTTCTTATGAGTGAATTGAATACTAAGAGAAGTTTGATGCTTGATGATTGTTTTGAGATATGGAGGTAATAATATCAAAGTCGTGCTAGTTGAGTAGTTGTGAATTTGAAGAAATGCTTGTGTTGAGGTTTGCAAGTCCCGTAGCATGCATGTATGGTAAACGTTGTGTAACAAATTTGAAACATGAGGTGTTATTTGATTGTCTTCCTTATGAGTGGCGATCGGGGACGAGCGATGGTCTTTTCCTACCAATCTATCCCCCTAGGAGCATGCGCATAGTACCGAGGTTTTTGATGACTTGTAGATTTTTGCAATAAGTATGTGAGTTATTTATGACTAATGTTGAGTCCATGGATTATACGCACTCTCACCCTTCCATCCTTGCTAGCCTCTTCGGTACCGTGCATTGCCCTTTCTCACATTGAGAGTTGGCGCAAACTTCGCCAGTGCATCCAAACCCCGTGGTATGATACGCTCTATCACACATAAACCTCCTTATATCTTCCTCAAAACAGCCACCATACCTACCTATTATGGCATTTCCATAGTCATTCCGAGATATATTGCCATGCAACTTTCCACCGTTCCGTTTATTATGACACGCATCATCATTGTCATATTGCTTTGCATGATCATGTAGTTGACATCGTATTTGTGGCAAAGCCACCATTCATAATTTTTCATACATGTCACACTTGATTCATCGCAATCCCGGTACACCGCCGGAGGCATTCATATAGAGTCATACTTTGTTCTAGTATCGAGTTGTAATCGTTGAGTTGTAAATAAATAGAAGTGTGATGATCATCATTATTAGAGCATTGTCCCAAGTGAGGAATAAAAAAAGAGAGAAAGGCCATAAAAAAGAGAAGGCCCCCCAAAAAAAGAGAAAGGCCATAAAAAAGAGAGAAGGCCAAATAAAAAAATGAGAGAAAAAAGAGAGAAGGGACAATGTTACTATCCTTTTACCACACTTGTGCTTCAAAGTAGCACCATGATCTTCATGATAGAGAGTCTCTTGCTTTGTCACTTTCATATACTAGTGGGAAATTTTCATTATAGAACTTGGCTTGTATATTCCAACAATGGGCCTCCTCAAGTGCCCTAGGTCTTCGTGAGCAAGCAAGTTGGATGCACACCCACTTAGTTTCTTTTGTTGAACTTTCATACATTTATAGCTCTAGTGCATCCATTGCATGGCAATCCCTACTCCTTGCATTAACATCAATCGGTGGGCATCTCCATAGCCCATTGATTAGCCTCGTTGATGTGAGACTTTCTCCTTTTTTGTCTTCTCCACATAACCCCCTCATTATTCTATTCCACCCATAGTGCTATATCCATGGCTCGCGCTCATGTATTGCGTGAAAGTTTATGAGTTTGAGATTACTAAAGTATGAAACAATTGTTTGGCTTGTCATCGGGGTTGTGCATGATGAGAGCATTCTTGTGTGACAAAAATGGTGCATGACTAAACCATATGATTTTGTAGGGATGAACTTTCTTTGGCCAGGTTATTTTGGGAAGACATAATTGCTTAGTTAGTATGCTTCAAGTATTATCATTTTTGTGTCAATATGAACTTTTGTCTTGAATCTTATGGATCTGAATATTCATGCCACAATTAAGAAGAATTACATTGAAATTACACCAAGTAGCACTCCGCATCAAAAATTCTGTTTTTATCATTTACCTACTCGAGGACGAGCAGGAATTAAGCTTGGGGATGCTGATACGTTTCCAACGTATCTATAATTTTTGATTGCTCCATGCTATATTATCTACTGTTTTGAATGTTTATGGGCTTTATTATACACTTTTATATCATTTTTTGGGACTAAGCTATTAACCCAGAGCCCAGTGCGAGTTTCCGTTTTTACCCTGTTTTAGGGTTTCGAAGAAAAGGAAAATCAAACGGAGTCCTATTGACCTGAAACTTCACGGAACTCATTTTTGGAAGGAAAGAAGCCCCGAAGACTTGAAGTGCACGTCGGGGGACCTGCGAGGAGGCCACGAGGCAGGGGGGGAGCCCACCCCCTGGGCACGCCCTCCACCCTCGTGGGCCCCTCGTGGCCCCCCTAACGTACTTCTTCCGCCTATGTATCTCCATATACCGTAAAAACATCCGTGGACACAATAGATCGGGAGTTTCGCCGCCAGAAGCCTCTGTAGCCAGCGAAAGGCAATCTAGACCCATTCTGGCACCCTGCCGGAGGGGGCAATCCTTCTCCGGTGGCCATCTTCATCATCCCGGTGCTCTCCATGACGAGGAGGGAGTAGTTCTCCCTCGGGGCTGAGGGTATGTACCAGTAGCTATGTGTTTGATCTCTCTCTCTCTCTCTCTCTCGTGTTCTTGAGGTGATACGATCTTGATGTATCGCGAGCTTTGCTATTATAGTTGGATCCTATGATGTTTTCTCCCCCCTCTACTCTCTTGTGATGGATTGAGTTTCCCCTTTGAAGTTATCTTATCGGATTGAGTCTTTAAAGATTTGAGAACACTTGATGTATGTCTTGCCGTGCGTATCTGTGGTAACAATGGGATATCATGTGATTCACTTGATGTATGTTTTGGTGATCAACTTGCGGGTTCTGCCCATGAACCTATGCATAGGGGTTGGCACACATTTTCGTCGTGATTCTCCGGTAGAACTTTGGGGCACTCTTTGAGGTCCTTTGTGTTGGTTTAATAGATGAATCTGAGATTGTGTGATGCATATCGTATAATCATACCCACGGATACTTGAGGTGACATTGGAGTATCTAGGTGACATTAGGGTTTTGGTTGATTTGTATCTTAAGGTGTTATTCTAGTACGAACTCTAGGGCTGTTTGTGACACTTATAGGAATAGCCCAACGGATTGATTGGAAAGAATAACTTTGAGGTGGTTTCGTACCCTACCATAATCTCTTTGTTCGTTCTCCGCTATTAGTGACTTCGGAGTGACTCTTTGTTGCATGTTGAGGGATAGTTATGTGATCCAATTATGTTATTATTGTTGAGAGGACTTGCACTAGTGAAAGTATGAACCCTAGGCCTTATTTCCTATCATTGCAATACTGTTTATGCTCACTTTTATCATTAGTTACCTTGCTGTTTTTACATTTTCAGATTACAAATACCTTTATCCACTATCCATACTGCACTTGTATCACCATCTCTTCGCCGAACTAGTGCACCTATACAATTTACCATTGTATTGGGTGTGTTGGGGACACAAGAGACTCTTTGTTATTTGGTTGCAGGGTTGCTTGAGAGAGACCATCTTCATCATACGCCTCCCACGGATTGATAAACCTTAGGCCATCCACTTGAGGGAAATTTGCTACTGTCCTACAAACCTCTACACTTGGAGGCCCAACAACATCTACAAGAAGAAGGTTGTGTAGTAGACATCAATTTGCACCAGAGTGGTACGGTAATACTGTTCTGTAAGTCATGTTACTTGACCATGACGAACCTACGAACTATGAGGAAGCGATGATGAGCCCAGATTCCGCGGAATGGCTTGAGGCCATGAAATCTGAGATGGGATCCATGTATGAAAACAAAGTGTGGACTTTGGTTGACTTGCCCGATGATCGGCAAGCTATAGAGAATAAATGGATCTTCAAGAAGACTGACGCTGACGGTAATGTTACTGTCTACAAAGCTCGACTTTTTGCAATAGGTTTTCGACAAGTTCAAGGAGTTGACTACGATTAGACCTTCTCACCCGTAGCGATGCTTAAGTCCGTCCGAATCATGTTAGCAATTGCCGCATTTTATGATTATGAAATTTGGCAAATGGATGTCAAAACTGCATTCCTTAATGGATATCTTAAAGAAGAGTTGTATATGATGCAACCAGAAGGTTTTGTCGATCCAAAAGGTGCTAACAAAGTGTGCAAGCTCCAGCGATCCATTTTATGGACTAGTGCAAGCATCTCAGAGTTGGAATATACACTTTGATAGTGTGATCAAAGCATATGGTTTTATATAGACTTTTGGATAAGCCTGTATTTACAAGAAAGTGAGTGGGAGCTCTCTAGCATTTCTTATATTATATGTAGAAGACATATTCTTGTTCAGAAATGATAATGAATTTCTGAATAGCATAAAAGGATACTTAAATAAGAATTTTTTCAATGAATGACCTCGGTGAAGCTGCTTATATATTGGGTATCAAGATCTATAGAGATAGGTCAAGACACATAATTGGACTTTCACAAAGCACATACCTTGATAAAGTTTTGAAGAAGTTCAAAATGGATCAAGCAAAGAAAGGGTTCTTGCTAGTGTGACAAGGTGTGAAGTTGAGTCAAACTCAATGCCCGACCACTATAGAAGATAGAGAGAAAATGAAAGTCATTCCCTATACTTCAGCCATAGGTTCTATCATGTATGCAATGCTGTGTACCAGACCTGATGTGTGCCTTGCTATTAGTTTAGCATGGAGGTACCGAAGTAATCCACGAGTGGATCACTAGACATCGGTCAAGAACATCTTGAAACACCTGAAAAGGACTAAGGATATGTTTCTCGTTTATGGAGGTGACAAAGAGCTCGTCATAAATGGTTATGTCAATGCAAGCTTTAACACTGATCCGGATGACTCCAAGTCACAAACTAGATACATATTTATATTGAATGGAGGAGCTGTAAGTTGGTGCAGTTCCAAGCAGAGTGTCGTGGCGGGATCTACATGTGAAGCGGAGTACATAGCTGCTTCAGAAGCAGCAAATGAAGGAGTCTGGATGAAGGAGTTCATATCCAATCTAGGTGTCATACCTAGTTCATCGGGTCCAATGAAAATCTTTTGTGACAATACTGGTGCAATTGCCTTGGCAAAGGAATCCATATTTCACAAGAGAACCAAGCACATCAAGTGACGCTTCAATTCCATCCATGCTCAAGTCAAGGAGGGAGGCATAGATATTTGCAAGATACATACGGATCTGAATGTTGCAGACCCGTTGACTAAGCCGCTCTCACGAGCAAAACATGATCAACACCAAGACTCCATGGGTGTTAGAATCATTAATGTGTAATCTAGATTATTGACTCTAGTGCAAGTAGGAGACTGAAGGAAATATGCCCTAGAGGCAATAATAAATTTGTTATTTATATTTCCTTATATATCATGATAATTTTTATTATTCATGCTAGAATTGTATTAACCGGAAACTTAGTACATGTGTGAATACATAGAAAAACAAAGTGTCCCTAGTATGCCTCTACAAGACTAGCTCGTTAATCAAAGATGGTTAAGTTTCCTAGACATAGACATGTGTTGTCATTTCATGAACGGGATCACATCATTAGAGAATGATGTGATGGACAAGACCCATCCGTTAGCTTAGCACTATGATCGTTTAGTTTATTGCTATTGCTTTCTTCATGACTTATACAAGTTCCTATGACTATGAGAGTATGCAACTCCCAAATACCGGAGGAACACTTGGTGTGCTATCAAACGTCACAACGTAACTGGCTGATTATAAAGATTTTGTTGAGTTGGCATAGATCGAGATTAGGATTTGTCACTCCGATTGTCAAAGAGGTATCTCTGGGCCCTCTCGGTAATGCACATCACTATAAGCCTTACAAGCAATGTGACTAATGAGTTAGTTGCGGGATGATGCACTACGGAGCGAGTAAACGGACTTGCCTATAACGAGATTGAACTAGGTGAAAGAACAGGCGGTGCCCCCATGTTTGGTTTTGGTAATTGATGACAATCTCTATGGACTAATGGTTGCCTTGAGTTATATTAAAGGTTTTGTCCATAGGCTTTTCTTGGAGTACATGTGTTGGTTTCAAGGAGAGTTTGTGTTGACCAAGGTGCTATTCAAGGAATTATCCAAAGATCGGTCATGTGAGTGTTGAGCTTAT
The DNA here is from genome assembly GCF_002162155.2 of Triticum dicoccoides. Classification (NCBI taxonomy): domain Eukaryota; kingdom Viridiplantae; phylum Streptophyta; class Magnoliopsida; order Poales; family Poaceae; genus Triticum; species Triticum dicoccoides. Next base: position 526,669,761 of record NC_041390.1, on the reverse strand, counting down.
TTCAAGCATGTCTTCAAGAAGAAGATTGTGTGATCATTCATGTCCACCTTCAAGACATCATCCAAATGAAGAGAATTGGAAAGGTTCAAGGTTGATCAAGACTAAGTCAAGAGTGAATCAAGTTGATCAACTCACAAAGCGCAGAAGATGTACCGAGAGGGATCAAGTGATCCCATGGTATGGTAAGCATTGTCAATTATGCTTTGTGTACTAACCCATGGTCTTCGTGAGAGTTTTGTGTGGGGTTAGGTTGCCGTGTGCAAGTTCAAGTGATGCATCACGAAGAGATCAAGTGCTTGAAGCTTGCCGTCCATTGTGGTGACAATGGACTTGTGAAGATGTGCGGAAGAGTTGCTCACCCATAGTGGAGTATGGGGGAGCAATCTACTAGTCTTCACCAAGCCAACACAATCAAGAAAGGTGGTCCAACTTGAGGAAGTCAAGATCGTCGTCATCTAGCTCAAGTGGACTATGTGCAAGACAAACGTTTGCCCTTGATAGGTTATCTAGTTTACCGGTCTCATAGTGGTAGTTGGGAGACCGGGGTATAGGATCGATTGCCGTACTATCAAGGGGGGCTCTCGATGAGTAGCTTGATCATATCGTTCGTAGAGAGCTCAAACCATTGCAGCCTTGCATCATCTTTATTGGTTCTTGTTTGGTTCTTCTCTTTGTGAGTTTTGGAGCTTTTGGTCATCTTGATGACAAGCTCAAGTTCATCAAAAACGGAGTTCACATGCATCTTCTATGATGTTTTCGATGTTGGAGGTTTTGTCGGTTCTTCTCGGTTGGAGGTTTCACTCCTCTATTTGTTAGGCATACCTCCCCTGCCTCTTCTTACTATAACAAGCTTGAGTTTGCTCAATTCGGAGCTCGTATGAAGAAGTTATGGCAGTTTTGGTTTTCTCCCTGCGGTAGTACGGCGGTCAGCAGCGGTAGTACCGCTTATAGCGTCAAGCGGTAGTACTGCTCCAGTACCGCTCTACTACCGCCTCGATTTTGGGCCCTGGTCTTTTTGTGTCAGGTTTAGCAGTAGTTGCACGACAGTAAGGCACGGTAGTTCCGCCTACCGCCTATAAGTGGTAGTACCGCTCTGGTCGGGTAGTAGTACCACTACTGCATTTCTGTCGCCGTACTCTGCTTTGCCCTGCCTCTTTTGGTCCCGTGTTCTGCTCCTCCAGCGGTAGTACCGCTAGGGTGAGCGGTAGTACCGCTTATATGCAGTACTACCACCCCAAGGTTCATGTTTTGTTGCTCCTTTTCCTTGCTTCTTTCGCCCGATCGTTAGTACCGCTCGTGGAGCGGTAGTACCGCTTGTGTGCGGGCTGAGCACATAACTGTTGGATTTCCCCCCTCCTATAAAAGGGGGTCTTCTTCCCTAATGAACCTTATCCTTTGAGCTCGTGTTCTTCCCCCATTGTTGATCTTCTTCGAGCTTGCTAACTCTCAATCCCTCCAATGATTCTTGCTAGTTCTTGAGGGAAAAGAGAGAGGAGATCTAGATCCACGTTTCCACCAATCACTTTCTCCTCTATATGAGGGGAACCCCTTGGATCTAGATCTTGGAGTTCTTCATGTTCTCTTCTTCGTTCTTCCTCTCACTTTCCTCCCTAGCATTTGTTGCTTCGGTGGGATTTGGGAGAGAAGGACTTAGGCACTCCGTGTGCCCTTGCCATTGCATTTGGTGCATCGGTTTGAGTTCTCCACGGTGATACGTGGAAGTTACAAGTTGAGAAGCTTATTAATCTTGGGTTCTTGGTACCCTTGAGCTTGTTCCTCTTGGGTTCTTGGGCGCCCTAGACGGTTGAGTTCACCTCGGAGCCATATTCCATTGTGGTGAAGCTTCATGGTGTCGTTGGGGAGTTAACCCCAACCTTTGTGGTGTTCGAAGCTCAATCATTGTGGTGTAAAGCTCCGGGCAAGCGTCGGGGTCTCCAATTAGGTTGTGGAGATCGCGCCGAGAAATTTGACGGGTACCGGTGACCGCCCCCAAGGGTTGCCATTTGTACGGGTTCGGTGACCGCCCTCAAGGGTCCCTTAGTGGAATCACGGCATCTTGCATTGTGCTAGGGCGTGAGGAGATTATGGTGGCCCTAGTGGCTTCTTGGGGAGCATTGTGCCTCCACACCACTCCAAACGGAGATTAGCATCCGCAAGGGTGTGAACTTCGGGATACATCATCGTCTCCGCGTGCCTCGGTTATCTCTTATCCGAGCCCTTTTACTTATGCACTTTACTTAGTGATAGCCATATTGTTTCTTGTCATATATCTTGCTATCGCATAGTTGCTTATCTTGCTTAGCTTAAGTTGTTGGTGCACATAGGTGAGCCTAGTTGTTTTAGGTTTTGTGCTTGACAAATTAACCGCTAGGTTTATTCCGCATTTGTTCAAGCCTAAACTGTAATTATTTTAAAACGCCTATTCACCCCCCTCTAGGCGACATCCACGATCTTTCACTAGGTATGATGATACCGACGATCGAATCTCGGGAAAGTAACACACCGATGACAAAGGGAACAACATATGTTGTTGTGCGGTTTGACCGATAAAGATCTTCGTAGAATATGTAGGAACCAATATGAGCATCCAGGTTCCGATGTTGGTTATTGACCAGAGAATTGTCTCGGTCATGTCTACATAGTTCTCGAACCCGTAGGGTCCGCACGCTTAACGTTCGATGACGATTGGTATTATGAGTTTATGTGATTTGTTGTACGGAAGGTTGTTCGGAGTCCCGGATGAGATCACGGACATGACGAGGAGTCTCAAAATGGTCGAGACATAAAGATTGATATATTGGACCATGTTGTTCGGACACCGGAAGTGTTCCGGAGAGTTTCGGATAAAACCGGAGTGCCGGAGGGTTATCGGAACCCTCGGGAAGTTAATGGGCCACCATGGGCCTTAGAGGAGAGAGGGCCGGCCAGGAGGTGGCGCGCGCCCCCAGTCCGAATTGGACAAGGGGTGGGGGCGGCACCCCCCTCCTTCGTTCTCTCCCCTTCGTCCTTCCTCCCCCTCCTTGTTGGACTAGGAGGGGAACCTACTCCTAGTAGGTGTAGGATCGCCCCCCTTTGGGCGCGCCCCTTGTGGCCGGCCGGCCCCCTCCTCCCATCCTTTATATACGGGGGAGGGGGGGCACCCCATAGACACACAAGTTGATTTCTTAGCCATGTGCAGTGCCCCCCTCCACAGTTTTCCACCTCGGTCATATTGACGTAGTGCTTAGGCGAAGCCCTGCGTTGGTAACTTCATCATCACCGTCACCACGCCGTCGTGTTGATGAAACACTCCCTCGGCCTCAGCTGGATCTAGAGTTCGAGGGACGTCACCGAGCTGAATGTGTGCAGATCGCGGAGGTGCCGCGCATTCGGTACATGATCGGTTGGATCGCGAAGACATTCGACTACATCAACCGCGTTACTAAACGCTTCCGCTTTCGGTCTACGATGGTACGTGGAGACACTCTCCCCGCTCGTTGCTATGCTTCTCCTAGATAGATCTTGCATGATTGTAGGATTTTTTTGAAATACTACGTTCACCAACACCATGTTGGATGATAAATTGTGTTTGAACCACTCGATCCAACAGGTTGCGAATGGTTTGAGAGTCCTTGTTAAAGATGCCCTTATGCAATATCGGAATGTCTTCAAAATGATGGGGGGTTATTGTAGAGCAAGGAGTGAAAGCGTTATATAAAGTTGCTTTGGCGGCATGCTAAGGGCATGAATTATGCTACACCATGGACATCTACCCCATGGATCCGTGTCAAGAGAGGATCGCCTCGTCCAAAAGTAGAGGGAGAGATGTACTGCATGCGTGAAGGTCCACTAGAAAAGTAAGAGATGAAACTAGGAAAGAAAGATGAAGTGTGATCCAGTAATTGTAACGCCCTCGATGCGGCTATATCTCCCACGTGTCGAAGCATGACTTAGAGGCATAACCGCATTGAAAGCAATGTCGCAAGTGAGGTAATCTTGACACAACCCATGTAATACATGAGGGAAAGAGATACATAGTTGGCTTACAATCGCCACTTCACACAATACATGAATAAAGCATTACATCATCCAGATACAAACAATGTCCGACTACGGAACCCAAAATAAAAGAAGACTACCCCAAGTGCTACACAGATCCCCGATCGTCCCGATGGGGCTCCACTACTGATCAACTAGAAACGGCACAACATAACAAACACGATCTTCAACTAGCTCCTCCTTGAGCTCGGTTGCGTCACCTGCACGGTTTCATCGGCACCTGCAAAATGGTTTTGGAAGTATCTGTGAGTCACGGGGACTCAGCAATCTCACACCCTCGCGATCAAGACTATTTAAGCTTATAGGCAGGGAAAAGGTATAAGGTGGAGTTGCAGCAAGCGACTAGCATATATGGTGGCTATCATACGCAAATGAGAGCGAGAAGAGAAGGCAAAAGCACGGTCAAGAAACTATGATCAAGAAGTGATCCTAGAAGAACCTACGTCAAGCATAACTCCAACACCGTGTTCACTTCCCGGACCCCGCCGAGAAGAGACCATCACGGTTACACACGCGGTTGATGCATTTTAATTAAGTTAAGTTTCAGGTTTTCTACAACCGGACATTAACAAATTCCCATCTGCCCATAACCGCGGGCACGGCTTTCAAAAGTTCAAATCCTTGCAGGGGTGTCCCAACATAGCCCATCACAAGCTCTCACGGTCAACGAAGGATATTCCTTCTCCCAAGACAATCCGATCAGACTCGGCATCCCGGTTATAAGACATCCTCGACAATGGTAAAACAAGTCCAGCAACACCGCCCGAATGTGCCAACAAATCCTGATAGGAGCTGCACATATCTCGTTCTCAAGGCACCTCAGATGAGCGCTCCGTACAACTAAAACCAAACCTCGAGTTTCCCCGAGGGGGCGCTGCACAGGGCTCTAGTTTGGACCAACACTTAGAGGAGCACTGGCCCGGGGGGTTTAAATAAAGATGACCCTTGAGTCCGCGGAACCCAAGGGAAAAAGAGGCTAGGTGGCAAATGGTAAAACCAATGTTGGGCATTGCTGGAGGAGTTTTATTCAAGGCGAACTATCAAGGGGTTCCCATTATAACCCAACTGTGTAAGGAACGCAAAATTCGGGAACATAACACCGATATGACAGAAACTAGGGCGGCAAGAGTGGAACAAAACACCAGGCATAAGGCCAAGCCTTCCACCCTTTACCAAGTATATAGATGCATTAATTTAAATAAGAGATATTGTGATATCCCAACAAAATATCCATGTTCCAATAAGGAACAAACTTCAATCTTCACCTGCAACTAACAACGCTATAAGAGGGACTGAGCAAAGCGGTAACATAGCCAAACAACGGTTTGCTAGGACAAAGTGGGTTAGAGGCCTGGCTTAACAATATGGGAGGCATGATAAGTAAGTGGTAGGTATCGCAACATAGGCATAGCAAAAGAGCGAGCATCTAGCAAGCAAAGATAGAAGTGATTTCGAGGGTATGATCATCTTGCCTGAAATCCCGCAAGGAAGAAGAACGAGTCCATGAAGAAGACAAACGGATTTAGTCGAACGGGTCCTCACAAACGCGCCGTTATCGGACCTAACCCGAAGAAGCAACACCGGAAAGAAGCAAACAACAAAGAAAACAACCATCACATAACATGGCATGATGCACAACCAAGTATGATGCATGTCCGATTTAAATATGCATGGCATGACAAAGTGCACAAGCAATCCTACAAATTAAGTGGAGCTCAATATTCAACGAGTTGCATATTGACGAAACACCACATGACTTATTTAGTTCTCTCTCGTTTAGGTACCCAACAATATTAAATGTTGGTTAACATGGCAAGAGGTGAAGCATAACAAAACTATACCATTTAAACAATTTAAATGGGGCCGGATATAACAAACAACAAATTCGGTAAATCCCCATATGCATTAGCAATTTAATGCAACAACAATTTTAAACATTTAAATGTTATTATCATGATGCAAATGACATGTGCAAGTTTTATGCAATATTTATGAAAAGTTGACAAGAGCATTAAGAAGCATTTGTCATCGTGGTGGAAATAAAGGGGTGCCATGGCAACGATAACGGTTCCGATAGTTCATGGAAAACCCGGTGCAAAAGGAAAAGTGACGGGAGCATGCAAAAGATGGTGGGCTGATCCCAGATTCCGGGTCCCCACGGGTTAGCGGCAAAAGAGGAGAACCGAGCAAGTGACAACTTGGACACGGTGCAGACAACGGGTGCATCTCATACAACATGCATTCGTTCATGGACGTCGTCTCGGGGTTATACCTTCGGAGCGTGCCTTTCCGGAATGGATCAAGTTCGGAAGTAGGCGTTCTCGCCACGTTCGTAAAGGTAGTAGTTGTACTCATGACGTAGTGGAAGTAGTGGTCCAAGAGTCGAAGAGGAAGTAGTCGTTCATGTCCGTAGATGTTCGGGGTCACGATACGGAACTTGACGTCCACGGGGTCTTCAGCAACGGTCGTGGTACATGTTTTGAAGGGAAGTAAAGGTTCCGCGATCTCGGCGATGGTGGTCAAACTTGACGCTCCGAAGGGGTACTTGGCGGACAACGGTCGTCGTGTGACTTGACGGTCCAAGACGTACACGTATCGGAGAAGAACTTGTTGTGTTCATGTACTTGGCGTTCCGGTGTAGTAGTCGTTCTCGGGATCGACGTCCTCATGCACTTGACGACTCCGGAAGGGGAACTTGGCACCCACGGTTATTGTGTCCACGGTCTTGACGTCAACAGCGCTAGGCAGCTGCGGCACGCGTGCTATGAAGAGGTCAGGAAGCCATGGTGGCGACGACGGCCGGAGGCTGGACCGTGCAGCGGCGACGAGAGACTCTTGGACAGCATGGAGGTCGAGGATGATGAGCTCGAGACGGCACTGGAGCATGACGACGCTGGGACGGACGGGTGAGGAGCGAGGCAGAGCAGCGGGTCCTGGTGGCCGGCGTCGCCGGATCTCGTAGATGGGAGGCTGGTGCCTCGGGAGCTCACAGGAGAAAACGGGTCGTCTTGGACGGCAGTCACTGGAGGTGCAGCAGCGGAGTCTCCAGAGGTTGGCCTCCACTAGCGCGCGGGAGTGCTTCGGGCGACGGAGGGGAGTCCTGCCGGCGTGGTCGTCCCACCATGACCCGAGGCAGGGGAGGAGCAGTCTTGGGGCGGCCAGCGAGGGAGGCGCAACCAAGGCGGGTGCAAGGTGGCGGGGACGAACTCGCGGGCACGGGAGCGGGGCCTCGCTGGAAGAAGGAGTGGAGGGGCTCGGCGCGCAAGAGAAAGAGAGATGGGGTCGGGTCGAGGCGCATGGAGAGGAGAGGAACTGCGAGTGAGAGAAAGGATCAGGTGAAGGGGAGAGGTCGAGGGATCTCTCGATCCCTCTGGCGGCGCGAGGGAAGACGAGGAGGAGGGGGTTAGATGGGATCGGGGGCCTAGGGTTTGAGGGGATAGAGAGATGGGCCTTGGCCCAAGGTGGGTAGGCCTGGCTGCGGCTGGGCCTAGGAGGCCGCCCAGCGTGGGGAGGGAAGTGGCCAGAGGCCTGCTGGGCTGCTCTCTCCTTCCCTCTCTCATCTCTACCCTATTTCCTGATTAACAAATAAACAGAGAAATAAAAAATGTAGAGAGAGATTGGAGAAGTATTTGAGCAGGGCGCCAATTTTCTTAGACTCATAAAAAGGAGCTTGATACAAGAAAATATACATTTGGCACCGTCTAGAAGGATTGCATTCGAACACATTTGAATGTGATTCAAATAAGTTTGAATTAGGAAAACATTTTTGGAGAGTCCAAAAATGTTTGGAATTTTTGTGGAGATCGGGAAAGCGATGAAAGAAATTATGGGCAAAGTTTGGGGACCAAACTTGAAGCGGGAAAAAGGCATGTGATTATTTGCAAGTGTGTTATGGTGAATTTCAAATTAAAGAAATATTTTATTATAGCTCCCTACTATCGGGAGGATATGTTATAAAGAGAAGTCACCCTTCCATCGATTTAAATGGATCAAAGATCCATGCCATTTTTTAGTTGAGATGCAAAAAAACTTATGACATGATGCAATGCACATGATGCAACGAACCAAAATGAATCACCCGACAACACCCGGAAACATGGAAGGCATCTGAAGCTCCGGTCTTGGGGCGTTACAACACTCCACCACTACGAGAGGATCTCGTCCCGAGATCTAGAATGGCACCGGGGGAAACGGAAAAGGAAGAGAAGAGATAAAACTAAGTTGCTTCTTTGACAAACGAGTGAAACCAAAGAACCTTGAGAGGTTGAACAACTTCGAGAAAATAATACAACGGAGATGAACAAAGTTGAAAACACTACGTTGTAAAACACTACGAGTGATAAGACAAATCGTAACGGTAACAAGTAAATGTAAACGAGGTGCAACAAGGTGGCCCAATCCTTTTTGTAGAAAAGGACAAGCCTGGACGAACTCTTATATAATGCAAAGCGCTCCCAAGGACACATGGGAATTACTGTCAAGCTAGTTTTCATCATGCTCATATGATTCGCGTTCGTTACTTTGATATTTTGATATGTGGGTGGACCGGTGCTTGGATGATGCCCTTCCTTGGATAAGCCTCCCACATATGATTAACCCCTCTCGCAAGCATCCACAACTACTAAAGAAGAATTAAGGTAAACCTAACCATAGCATGAAACATATGGATCCAAATTAGCCCCTTACGAAGTAACGCATAACTAGGGTTTAAGCTTCTGTCACTCTAGCAACTCATCATCTACTTATTACTTCCCAATGCCTTCCCCTAGGCCCAAATAATGGTGAAGTGTCATGTAGTTGACGTTCACATAACACCACTAGAGGAAAGACAACATACATCTCATCAAAATATCGAACGAATACCAAATTCACATGAATACTTATAACAAGACTTCTCCCATGTCCTCGGGAACAAACATAACTACTCACAAAGAAAATTCATAATCAAGATCAAAGGAGTATTAATTATCATTAAGGATCTGAAAATATAATCTTCCACCGGATAAACCAACTAGCATCAACTACAAGGAGTAATCAACACTACTAGCAACCCACATGTACCAATCTGAGGTTTTAGGACCAAGATCGATTACAAGAGATGAACTAGGGTTTGAGAGGAGATGGTGCTGGTGAAGATGTGGATGGAGATTGACCCCCTCTCGATGAGAGGATCGATGGTGATGACGATGGCGATGATTTCCCCCTCCTAGAGGGATGTTTCCCCGTCAGAACAGCTCCGCCAGAGCCCTAGATTTGTTCTGCCCAGGTTCTGCCTCGAGACGGCTGCGCTTCGTCCCGAAAGCTTCCTTTTTATTTTTTCCAGGTCAAATCACACCATATAGCCAAAGATGGGGACCGGAGGCCTGCCAGGGGACCCACAAGGATGGGGGGCGCGCCCAGGGGGTAGGGCGCGCCCAGGGGGTAGGGCGCGCCCTCCAACCTTGTGGCTGGCTGGTGGCCACCCTCTAGTTCTTTCTTCTCCCAATATTTTTTATATATTTCAAAAACATGCTCCGTGAAGTTTCAAGACTTTTGGAGTTGTGCAGAATAGGTCTCTAATATTTGCTCCTTTTCCAGTCCAGAATTCCAGCTGCCAGCATTCTCCCTCTTCATGTAAACCTTATCAAATAAGAGATAATAGGCATAAGTATTGTGATATAATATGTAATAACAGCCCATAATGCAACAAATATCAATATAAAAAGCATGATGCAAAATGGACGTATCAACTCCCCCAAGCTTAGACCTTGCTTGTCCTCGGGCGAAAGCCGATATCAAAAAATATGTCCACATGTTTAGAGATAGAGTTGTCGATAAAATAAAATACGAACATCAGGGCATCATGATCATCTTTGGAACAACACATATAATGCCATATAATTTCTTATGCTAAAGTAACAATTCATTCACCAGGTAAAGTATGGATCAGAAACTTAATTGAAAACTAACAAACTATGATCTCAGTCATTGAGGCAATTGCAGTTTATCATAACATCAGAAAGAGTCAATATAAGAGCTTTTCAGCAAGTCCACATACTCAACTATCATTTAGTCTTTCACAATTGCTAACACTCACGCGATACTTATGGGTTCAAAGCTTCAACTGGACATGGAGAAAGATAGGGGCTTATAGTTTCGCCTCCCAACTTTTTACCTCAATGGTAATGTCAACAATAATACTTTATGAA
>NC_041390.1:526654728-526658878 GCF_002162155.2 Triticum dicoccoides | reverse complement strand
AACACTATTCTGATCACGGGATCAGAATAATAGTCTGATCACAACCTGACCTGCCCCACTAGTAGTACGTTGAACTTCCCTGTGAACTAGGTTGAACTTCCGCCAACATTGCCCAAATGGGGCTTGCGATATACCATTGGAAAGCTATGGACACCAATATCATGACCCAACTTAATTTTTTGGCAAAATATAAGCGGTTTAAGAGCAGTTTTGAAAACCGTTTTTTCTTCGCACAAAAAACGTGAATCGTATTTTCGATCGCATTTCTAAACCGTTTATCAGAATGAGGCATATAATATGGCGTTGGAAAGCTGATGCAAAACCGCTCCTTCCACATGTTGAAAGTTTTCTCTAATTCCTTATGGTTAAAGAGTAATTTGAAAAAATGTAAAATTTCGTAAACCGAACAGCTGAGTTCGTTTTTTTGATGTCATTTCTAAGCGGCTAATCCAATGGAGGCATATGATACGGCATTAGAAAGCTTATGAAAATGCGCTACTTTTTCATCTTGACAGTTTTTTTCTAATTTTGAATGGTTTAAGAGTAATTTAGAAAATGGTCCAAGTCCTACCGAGTTCGTATTTTTGAGCTAATTTTTTAACCGTGCGTCCGAATGCAGCAAATGATATGGCGTTGGAAAGCTTGAACAAATGCGAAACTTTTTGGTATATATTGTTTCTCCCAATTCTTTACGGTTTTAAGTCAGTTTTGAAAATGGCGAAAAACGTATTTTTGCCGTAATTTCTACAAACTTTATCGGAATGGAGCAAATAATATACCGCTGAAAAGCTACGGAAAATGAGAAACTTTTTCATGTTGATGGTTTTCTCTGATTCCTAGCCGTTTTCAAGTAATTTGGAAAATGGCAAGATCATGCGTTCTGCCTTTATCGCAAAACAGATTCTTCAAAAATGCACCGCGTGAAGAACCTGAACTTCTCGGTGCGTGTACCTGAACTTCACTCTGTTTTTCACGTGATTTTTTGGTCGTAGGTCTCCATCCACTGCTCGTAACTCTGCATCCATTCACCGGAATTGAGCAGGTGATATACCGATGGAAAGCTGCTGTAAGCATGCAAGTTTCCCGTGTTGATCGTTTTTTTATACTCGCGATGATTTTAAAAGTTTTTCATCTAAAATTCATTCAGCGTAGTAGTTGAACTTCCTGCTGTTTTCACGTTGAACTTCTGTGACGTATTTTTGTTTGTAATTTTCTCATCCATTCGTTAGTGTTACACCTATCTCACAATTTTTTTAACTTTCTCCGATGGAGGACTTGAACTTATATCAACAAACTTTTAGTCTTTTTTTATATTATTTTTAATAAAAAATGCACACCATGTAGTACGTGAACTTCTAGAAGTTATCAATCTGAACTTCTCTCAGTTACGTGAAAATATCTGAGTTTTTTTATGAATTTTTAATTTGATTTTCTTTAATCCTTTTTTATGAATTTTGAAGCGCTCTATTTTCAAAAGTTGACCTTCTTGATATTTTATCTTTGAACTTCTTGTTTCCATTCTTTAATAACAAGGAAAATCTGAGTTTTTTATAATTGTCGAAATTCTCCATCTTTTTAATATGGACTTCCTGGTTTTATTTATTAATCCTTTTTTATGAATTTTGAAGCGCTCTATTTTCAAAACTTGAACTTCTTGCTATTTTATTTTTGAACTTCTTGTTTCCATTCTTTAATAACGAGGAAAATCTGAGTTTTTTATAATCAACGAACTTCTCCATCTTTTTAATATGGACTTCCTGGTTTTTTTCTTAATCTTTTTTATGACATTTTGAAGCGCTCTATTTAAAAAAAATGAAATTATTTTTATTTAATTTTTAAAATTCTTGTTTTCCATTCTTTTAATAACGAGGAAAATCTGAGTTTTCCATAATCATCGAACTTCTCCATCTTTCTAATTTGGACTTCCTGGTTTTATTTATTTCAGTAACGGAAAAAATCCTACTTTTTGATAGACATCGAACCGCTCCATTTTTAAATTTGAACTTCTAGGTTTATTTTAACAAAGAAAATCCTTTTTTATAAAATTGCCCCAGGCCCTAAACCCTAAACTAGGAAGGGAAGAAGGCCACGACGGCAGAGAAAGTGAGCCTATATAGGTTGAAAATCCTTTTGGACTTCTTGGTTTTATTCTTTAGTAATGTGGAAAATCTGTGTTTTTTATAAACATTAAATTCCTCTATCTTATAATTTGGACTTCTTGTTTTATTTTCCATTAATGACAAAAATCCAAGTTTTGTAATAAATTAAAAACGTTGAACCACTCCCTTATTTTAATTTGACCTTCAGAAATGGAAGAATTATTTTTTATAACTTCAAATTTAAGATGGGGAAAATCCTTTTTATATATGAGGGAGATCATGGGACTTGAACGGCCTGGGTTCACCAATTTGAACTTCAAGAAAAGTTGAAAATTAATTATTTACTCAGCTTTTTGCAAACAAGGGATGTCTGGACGTATGCCAAGTCAATTTTTTCATATGCCTAATACAGAAACAATGGAACAAGAAGAAACATATTTTCAATTATTTTCTCGGCTTGTTGCCATACCAACAAAGACATGTTGTATCTCTTATTTCTCACCACTCAGAACAAAAAAGGTAGAAAACACATTTTTGGGGGGATGGTCGGTGCTCCCTCAAGCTTGGGGAAATAACTACAGGAGAACCAAAACTGATTTTTTATGTTGGCACTTCAGGTGAAATGAAACCGCATGCTCCTTTTTTCATCAAGTAGGATAACACAGCAAACATTAGACCACATATATTTTACAACCAAAACGAAGCTACATTATAGCAACCAAGGAGATGCTGGGAAGAAACAAGCTGATCAGATTTATTATAACAAATAATATGCTAAGTACCAAAGTTTATGTGTTAACGGCCAAGGGGCATCTAACAAAATTACAAACCACACATAGAACAGATACTATGGCTGCATTATTTGTCATCGTAGTCAAGACTTTTCAAAAGAAGCTGTAGTCCCAAACTGAAGAGGCCATATGTGTTGACACAAGTTAAACAGAAGAGCAAGACTAGTGAGAGCTTCTCGCAATCTCTAATGCATATCTTCGACTGAAGTTGCACTCTTGAGCTTAGCTTTGTCGACAATGGCCTTTGATCTCGCGAGCTGTGGAAGAAGAAGCGAGAATTCCTAAAATATTGCAGAGATGTTGTTAGGAATCCAGAATGGTTCTTACAAATGAAGTATGGAAGTCGAAGGAATGGCTACTATCTTGGTATTAAGTTCAGTAGAAGTTGCAAGAAGATATTGCCATGTTGAAGTTGTTGTCCGTATTTTATTACCTTTCAGGTTCCACTCTCAAGGAAAACACCCTTCAATCGACTATGTGCAAGATATAACAAGGTAAAGGATTGTCAAAGAGGTCAACAAAGATTGTTGTGGCTAGATAACAGGAAAATTTGTCAGCCACAGGTTCTTTTTGTGCTCCCCTTCATACACACAACAATCATCAACTTCCATATAAATGGACTTCAATTCTCTAACAACATGAACTTTGTTGTTATCGCTGTACATGAACTTCTCCTGTAACCAAAGAGAGGATTATTTTCGTTCAAGGCATATACACAAACAGCTTGTGTGCACTGCTAGTAGAAGAGAGGAAAGCTCGATGCGGACACCCTGGGGCGTGGGGAGCAGAGTGGAAGGCGACAGTAGCATGGAGGAAGAGGGGCAGCAGTAGCATGGAGGAAGAGGGGCGGCGGTAGCATGGAGGAAGAGAGGTGGTAGTGATGACTAGGTGGTGCACGGCGGCTCTGTTTCGCACAGCGAAGCCGGGAGGCCGGCCGGGAGGAGGAATGTGGCAGTGCAGGGTGGTGTGGGCGGCTCTCACGCCGGCGGCGAAGGGAAGAAAGTGAGGACAGGGGAGAGCCACCGGTGGGGGAACATGCATCGAGTAGCCGATCTGGGAGGCACTGGAGGGAAGAAGGCCGCGATGGGAGAGGAGGAAGGTCGCAGCGGTAGAGGAAGAAGGTCGCGGCGGCCGAGGAGGATGGATGCATGCCGTCGTCGGTGGTCGAGGAGCGGCGGCGTGGGCTTCGTCGGAAGCTATGGCGGGTGGAGGGGACTGGGAACCTTGGCGGCGACCCGGGAAGATGTGGGGCGGCGGCGA
>NC_041390.1:526562084-526654451 GCF_002162155.2 Triticum dicoccoides | reverse complement strand
AGCACGGGAAGGAGGAGGCGGCGGAGCTCGCGAGTGGAGGCGGCGGCTCCGGTGGCCAGCAGTGGGTGGCCGGTGGCAGGAGGTGCATCGGGGGTGGGGGGCGGGTGGCGGCGGGAGGAGGTCGGGGGATCCGATAGTGCGGGAGGTGAGGTGGGGGTTGGGCATGGGCCCGGTCGGTTTTTGTGTGTCTTTTTGGAAGTTCGGAACGTCCATTGGGCCTATATAGGGCGCGTCGTGATCCAAATAGTTATTCTGATCCCAGGATCAGAATAGTGTTACTCTCTCTCTCTATATATATATGGATCTCTCCAACATATAGTGCTTGCCAAAAGAGAAAGTGTAAAAAGGAAAGGTGATGATCACCATGACTCGTGTACAATGGTAGAAGATAAAAGTAAAAGATAGGCCCTTCATAGAGGGAAGCAGAGGTTGTCATGCGCTTTTATGGTTGGATGCACAAAATCTTAATGCAAAAGAACGTCCCTTTATATTGACGCTTGTGATAAGGACCTTTATTATGTAGTCCGTTGCTTTTATTTCTTCCATATCACAAGTTCTTATAAAGCTTATTTTCTTCACACTAATAGATCATACATATTTAGGGAGCAATTTTTATTGCTTGCACCAATGACAACTTACTTGAAGGATCTTACTCAATCCATAGGTAGGTATGATGGACTCTCATGGCAAAAGTGTGTTTAGGGATGTTTGGAAGCACAAGTAGTATCTCTACTTTGTGCAAAGAATTTGGCTAGCATGAGAGGTAAAGGCAAGATCAACATGTTGGATGATCCATGACAATATAACTTCTATTCAGATATAAGAAAACATAACCTATTATGGTGTCTTCCTTGTCCAACATCAACCTTTTAGCATGTCATATTTTAATGAGTGCTCACAATTACAAAAGATGTCCAAGATAGTATATTTATATGTGAAACCTCTCTTTCTTTATTACTTCCTATTAATTGCGACAATGACTAAAACTATGTTTGTCAACTCTCAACAAATTTTATTCATCATACTCTTTATATGTGAAGTCATTACTCTCCATAAGATCAATATATGATCTTTTTATTCTTTCATTTATTTAATTCCTTCAAGATCATAGCAAGAAAGCAAAGCCCTCAACTCAAAACTACTCTCTGTTATATAACTCATGGACTTGATTACACAGATAGAGATCAAAACTAAACTCGAAGCTAGATCACACTAAAACTTTATTCTACTAGATCAAAATATAACCAAAAGGATCGAACTAAGAAAAACGATAAGGGTAAGGATGTGATGGTGATACGATACTGGGGCACCTCCCCCAAGCTTAGCAGTTGCCAAGGGGAGTGCCCATACCCATGTATTTAGATCTCTTTCTTCGGAGGTGGTGATGATGGATTTCTTTATGAAGTTGGTTTGTCGTCCGTCTTCCAAGGCATAGGCTCACCATCATAGAAAGATGAGCGAGCCTCCGGGATCCTCGAATCTGCAGTCAAACTCATCCTCTTGAATCTATATTCATACTCACAGTTTTGGTTTTGCAGGTCATAAATCTGGGCCAGGAGATGCTTGATTTTTTCATGAAGCCCGAAGATGGCCTCCTCAATGCTCTTGGGATCTGATGTCTACTACACAACCTTCTTCTTGTAGACGTTGTTGGGCCTCCAAGTGCAGAGGTATGTAGGACAGTAGCAAATTTCTCTCAAATGGATGACCTAAGGTTTATCAATCCGTAGGAGGCATAGGATGAAGATGGTGTCTCTCAAGCAACCCTGCAACCAAATAACAAAGAGTCTCTTGTGTCCCCAACATACCCAATACAATGGTAAATTGTATAGGTGCACTAGTTCGGCGAAGAGATGGTGATACAACGGCAATATGGATAGTAGATAATAGTTTTTTTAATCTGAAAATATAAAAACAGCAAGGTAACTAATGATAAAAGTGAGCGTAAACGGTATTGCAATGCATTGAAACAAGGCCTAGGGTTCATATTTTCGCTAGTGCAAGTTCCGTCAACAATAATAACATAATTGGATCACATAACTATCCCTCAACATGCAACAAAGAGTCACTCCAAAGTCACTAATAGCGGAGAACAAACGAAGAGATTATGGTAGGGTACAAAACCACCTCAAAGTCATTCTTTCCAATCAATCTGTTGGGCTATTCCTATAAGTGTCACAAACAGCCCTAGAGTTCGTACTAGAATAACACCTTCAGCCACACATCAACCAAAACCCTAATGTCACCTACATACTCCAATGTCACCTCAAGTATCCGTGGGTATGATTATACGATATGCATCACACAATCTCAGATTCATCTATTCAACCAACACAAAGGACCTCAAAGAGTGCCCCAAAGTTCTACCGAAGAATCACAACGAAAACGTGTGCCAACCCCTATGCATAGGTTCATGGGTGGAACCCGCAAGTTGATCACCAAAACATACATCAAGTGAATCACGTGGTATCCCATTGTCACCACAGATACGCACGACAAGACATACATCAAGTGTTCTCAAATCTTTAAAGACTCAATCCGATAAGATAACTTCAAAGGGGAAACTCAATTCATTACAAGAGAGTAGAGGGGGAGGAGAAACATAAGATCCAAGTATAATAGCAAAGCTCACGATACATCAAGATCGTATCACCTCAAGAACATGAGAGAGAGAGAGATCAAACACATAGCTACTGGTACATACCCTCAGCCCCGAGGGAGAACTACTCCCTCCTCGTCATGGAGAGCACCGGGATGATGAAGATGGCCACCGAAGAAGGATTCCCCCTCCGGCAGGGTGCCGGAATGGGTCTTGATTGGTTTTTGGTGGCTACAGAGGCTTCTGGCGGCGGAACTCCCGATCTATTGTCTGTTCTGGAAGTTTTAGGGTACGTGAGTATATATGGGTGCAGGAAGTACGTCGGTGGAGCTTCGGGGGCCCCACGAGGCAGGGGGCGCGCCCCCACCCTCGTGAGCACCTCCCTTGGCTCCTGACGTGGGGTCCAAGTCCATCCGGTAGCTTTCCTTCCAAAAATAACTTCTCTAGTTGATTTCGTTCCGTTTCAACTCCGTTTGATATTCCTTTTCTTCGAAACACTGAAATAGGCAAAAAAACAACAATTCTGGGTTGGGCCTCCGGTTAATAGGTTAGTCCCAAAAATAATATAAAAGTGGGTAATAAAGCCCAATATTTCCCAAAACAGTATATAACATAACATGGAGCAATAAAAATTATAGATACGTTGGAGACGTATCAAGCATCCCCAAGCTTAATTCCTGCTCGTCCTCGAGTAGGTAAATGATAAAAATAGAATTTTTGATGCGGAGTGCTACTTGGCATAATTTCAATGTAATTCTTCTTAATTGTGGAATGAATATTCAGATCCAAAAGATTCAAGACAAAAGTTCATATTGACATAAAATGATAATACTTCAAGCATACTAACAAAGCAATTATGTCTTCTCAAAATAACATGGCCAAAGAAAGTTCATCCCTACAAAATTATATAGTTTAGTCATGCTCCATTTTCGTCACACAAGAATGCTCTCATCATGCACAACTCCGATGACAAGCCAAGCAATTGTTTCATACTTTAGTAATCTCAAACCTACAAACTTTCACGCAATATATGAGCGCGAGCCATGGATATAGCACTATGGGTGGAATAGAATAATTAGGGGGTTATGTGAAGAAGACAAAAAGGAGAAAGTCTCACATCAATGAGGCTAATCAATGAGCTATGGAGATGCCCATCGATTGATGTTAATGTAAGGAGTAGGGATTGTCATGCAACGGATGCACTAGAGCTATAAATGTATGAAACTCAACAAAAGAAACTAAGTGGGTGTGCATCCAACTTGCTTGCCCACGAAGACCTAGGGCACTTGAGGAGGCCCATTGTTGGAATATACAAGCCAAGTTCTATAATGAAAAATTCCCACTAGTATGTGAAAGTGACAAAACAAGAGACTCTCTATCATGAAGATTATGGTTCTACTTTGAAGCACAAGTGTGGTAAAAGGATAGTAGCATTGTCCCTTCTCTCTTTTTCTCTCATTTTTTTATTTGGCCTTTCTTTTCTTTTTTATGGCCTTTATCTTTTCTATTTTTTGGGCCTTCTCTTTTTTTATGGCCTTTCTCTTTTTTTAATTCCTCACCTGGGACAATGCTCTAGAAAATGATGATCATCACACTTCTATTTATTTACAACTCAATGATTACAACTCGATACTAGAACAAGATATAACTCTATATGAATGCCTCGGGCGGTGTACCGGGATTGTGATGAATCAAGTGTGACATGTGTGGGTGTCAAAACCGGCGGATCTCGGGTAGGGGGTCCCGAACTGTGCGTCTAGGCCGGATGGTAATAGGAGACTGGGGACACTTTGTTTTAACCAGGTTCGGGCCCTCTCCATGGAGGTAAAACCCTACTCCTGCTTGATTAATATTGAAGATATGGGTAGTACAAGAGTAGATCTACCACGAGATCAAGGAGGCTAAACCCTAGAAGCTAGCCTATGGTATGATTGTGTATGGAGTTTTTTTCTACGGGCTACAACCCTCCGGCTTATATAGACACCGGATAGGGTTAGGGTTACACAGAGTCGGTTACAATGGTAGGAGATCTTGACTATCGCATCGCCAAGCTTGCCTTCCACGCCAAGGAAAGTCCCATCCGGACACGGGACGAAGTCTTCAATCTTATATCTTCATAGTCTAGGAGTCCGGCTGAAGGTATAGTCCGGCTATCCAAACACCCCCTAGTCCAGGACTCCCTCAGTAGCCCCTGAACCAGGCTTCAATGACGACGAGTCCGGCGCGCAAATTGTCTTCGGCATTGCAAGGCGGGTTCCTCCTCCAAGTCCTTCATAGAAGATTGTAATCACCAAGAGTAGTGTCTGGCTCTGTAAAATAAGTTTCCACATATTGCTATAGAGAGAATAATATTAACACAAATCAAATCTGCTGACGTATTCTGCCGTGTGCCATCACACTACAGCCAAGTCCTCTACTCGAATCGTTTTTACTTCCCCACCTCAGCATGTTTTGCGAGGTGGTTTCCTTGGCACGTCTTGTCAAAGCAGAGATCGTGTGCCCTTTTTACGGGATTCTCATTAATACGAATGTGGGTAACCCAATCGTGCCCGTTAGCATTGTTAGGGAACGTAGCAATAATTCAAAATTTTCCTACGTGTCACCAAGATCAATCTATGGAGTCATCTAGCAACGAGGGAGGAGTGGATCTACATACCCTTGTAGATCGCGCGCGGAAGCGTTCAAGAGAACGGGGTTGATGGAGTCGTACTCGTCGTGATCCAAATCACCGATGATCCTAGCGCCGAACGGACGGCACCTCCGCGTTCAACACACATACGGAGCAGCGACGTCTCCTCCTTCTTGATCCAGCAAGGGGGGAGGAGAGGTTGATGGAGATCCAGCAGCACGACGGCGTGGTGGTGGAAGTAGCGGTATTCCAACAGGGCTTTGCCAAGCGCTGCGGGAGGAGGGAGATGTGTCATGGGAGGGAGAGGGAGGCGCCAGGGCTTGGGTTGTTGTTTCCCTCCCTTCCCCTCACTATATATAGGGCCAAGGGAGAGGGGGAGGGCGCAGCCTTGCCCCTTCCTCCAAGGAAGGGTGCGGCCAAGGGGGGGAGGAGTCCATCCTCCCCAAGGCACCTCGGAGGTGCCTTCCCCCTTTAGGACTCTCCCCTCCTCTTGTCCCTTTGGCGCATGGGCCTCTAGGGGCTGGTGCCCTTGGCCCATGTAGGCCAAGGCGCACCCCCTACAGCCCATGTGGCCCCCCGGGGCAGGTGGCCCCACCCGGTGGACCCCCGGGACCCTTCCGGTGGTCCCGGTACAATACCGGTGACCCCGAAACTTGTCCCGATGCCCGAAATAGCACTTCCTATATATAATTCTTTACCTCTGGACCATTCCGGAACTCCTCGTGACGTCCGGGATCTCATCCGGGACTCCGAACAACTTTCGGGTTACGGCATACTAATATCTCTATAACCCTAGCGTCACCGAACCTTAAGTGTGTAGACCCTACGGGTTCGGGAGACATGCAGACATGACCGAGATGACTCTCCGGTCAATAACCAACAGCGGGATATGGATACCCATGTTGGCTCCCACATATTCCACGATGATCTCATCGGATGAACCACGATGTCAAGGACTTAATCAATCCCGTATACAATTCCCTTTGTCTAGCGGTACGATACTTGCCCGAGATTCGATCGCCGGTATCCCGATACCTTGTTCAATCTCGTTACCGGCAAGTCTCTTTACTCGTTCCGTAACACATCATCCCGTGATCAACTCCTTGGTCACATTGTGCACATTATGATGATGTCCTACCGAGTGGGCTCAGAGATACCTCTCCGTTTACACGGAGTGACAAATCCCAGTCTCGATTCGCGCCAACCCAACAGAGACTTTCGGAGATACCCGTAGTGTACCTTTATAGCCACCCAGTTACGTTGTGACGTTTGGCACACCCAAAGTACTCCTACGGTATCTGGGAGTTGCACAATCTCATGGTCTAAGGAAATGATACTTGACATTAGAAAAGCTTTAGCATGCGAACTACATGATCTTGTGCTATGCTTAGTATTGGGTCTTGTCCATCACATCATTCTCCCAATGATGTGATCCCGTTATCAACGACATCCAATGTCCATGGTTAGGAAACCGTAACCATCTATTGATCAACGAGCTAGTCAACTAGAGGCTTACTAGGGACATGGTGTTGTCTATGTATCCACACATGTATCTGAGTTTCCTATCAATACAATTCTAGCATGGATAATAAACGATTATCATGAACAAGGAAATATAATAATAACCAATTTATTATTGCCTCTAGGGCATATTTCCAACAGTCTCCCACTTGCACTAGAGTCAATAATCCAGTTCACATCGATACGTGATTAACACTCAAGGTCACATCCCCATGTGACTAACACCCAAAGAGTTTACTAGAGTCAATAATCTAGTTCACATCATCATGTGATTAAGACTCAATGAGTTCTGGGTTTGATCATGTTTTGCTTGTGAGAGATGTTATGGTCAACGGGTCTGAATCTTTCAGATCCGTATGTACTTTGCAAATCTCTATGTCATCTTGTAGATGCAACTACTACGCTATATTTGGAGCCATTTCAAATAACTGTTCTACTTGGAGCTATTCTAAATTGTTGCTCCATTATACGTATCTGGTATCTCTACTCAGAGCTATCCGGATAGGTGTTAAGCTTGCATCGACGTAACCCTTTACGACGAACTCTTTTACCACCTCCATAATCAAGAAAATTCCTTAGTCCACTAGTTACTAAGGATAACTTTGACCGCTGTCCTGTGATCCATTCTTAGATCACTCTTGTACCCCTTGACTGACTCATGGCAAGGCACATTTCAGGTGCGGTACACAGCATAGCATACTGTAGAGCCTATGTCTTAAGCATAGGGGACGACCTTCGTCCTTTCTCTCTATTCTGTCGTGGTCGAGCTTTAAGTCTTAACTTCATACCTTACAACTCAGGCAAGAACTCCTTCTTTGACTGGTCCATCTTGAACACCTTCAAGATCATGTCAAGGTATGTGCTCATTTGAAAGTACCATTAAGCGTTTTGATCTATCCTTATAGATCTTGATGCTCAATGTTCAAGTAGCTTAATCCAGGCTTTCTATTGAAAAATACTTTCCAAATAACCCTATATGCTTTCCAGAAATTCTACGTCATTTCTGATCAACAATATGTCAACAACATATATTCATTAGAAATTCTATAGTGCTCCCACTCACTTCTTTGGAAATACAAGTTTCTCATAAACTTTGTATAAACCCAAAATCTTTGATCATCTCATCAAAGCATACATTCCAACTCCGAGATGCTTACTCCAGTCCTTAGAAGGATTGCTGGAGCTTTGCATACTTATTAGCATCTTTCAGGATTGACAAAACCTTCCGGTTGTATCACATACAACCTTTCCTCAAGAAAATCGTCGAGGAAACAATGTTTTGACATCCTATCTGCAAGATTTCATAAATAATGCAGTAATCGCTAATATAATTCCAACAGACTCTTAGCATCGCTACGAGTGAGAAAGTCTCATCGTAGTCAACTCCTTGAACTTGTAGGAAAACATCTTAACGACAAGTCGAGCTTTCTTAATGGTGATACTTACCATCATTGTCTGTCTTCCTTTTAAAATCCATATGTACCTAACAGCCTTACGACCATCAAGTAGTTCTTCCAAAGTTTACACTTTGTTTTCATATATGGATCCTCTCTCAGATTTTATGGCCTCGAGCCATTTATCGGAATCCGGGCCCACCATCGCTTCTCCATAGCTCGTAGGTTCATTGTTGTCTAGCAACATGACTTCCAAGACAGGATCACGTACCACTCTGAAGTAGTACTCATCCTTGTCATCCTACGAGGTTTGGTAGTGACTTGATCTGAAGTTTCATGATCACTATCATAAGCTTCCACTTCAATTGGTGTAGGTGCCACAGGAACAACTCCTGTGCCCTGCCACACACTAGTTGAAGATACGGTTCAATAACCTCATCAAGTCTCCACCATCCTCCCACTCAATTCTTTCGAGAGAAACTTTTCCTCGAGAAAGGACCCGATTCTAGAAACAATCCCTTATTGCTTTCGGATCTGAGACAGGAGGTATACCCAACTGTTTTGGGTGTCCTATGAAGATGCATTTATCCGCTTTGGGTTCGAGCTTATCAGCCTGAAACATTTTCACATAAGCGTCGCAGCCCCAAACTTCTAAGAAATGACAGCTTAGGTTTCTCTAAACCATAGTTCATACGGTGTCATATCATCAGAATTACGTGGTGCCCTATTTAAAGTAAATGTGGTTGTCTCTAATGCCTAACCCATAAACTATCATGGTAATTCGATAAGAGACATCATGGTATGCATCATATCCAATAAGGTGCAGTTATGATGTTCGGACACACCATCACACTATGGTGTTCCAGGCTGTATCAGTTGTGAAACAATTTCCACAATGTCTTAATTCTGTGCCAAACTCGTAATTCAGATATTCATCTCTATAATCATATCATAGATATTTTATCCTCTTGTCACGATGATCTTTCAACTTCACCCTGAAATTACTTGAACCTTTCAATAATTCAGACTCGTGATTCATCAAGTAAATATACTCAACATCTACTCAAATCATCTGTGAAGTAAGAACATAACGATATCCACTACATGCCTCAGCACTCATTGGACTGCACACATCAAAATGTATTAC
Organism: Triticum dicoccoides; assembly: GCF_002162155.2. Taxonomy (NCBI): domain Eukaryota; kingdom Viridiplantae; phylum Streptophyta; class Magnoliopsida; order Poales; family Poaceae; genus Triticum; species Triticum dicoccoides. The sequence continues at coordinate 526,645,161 of NC_041390.1, read as the reverse complement.
TTCCAACAAGTTGCTTTCTAGTTCCATTTTACTGAAAACGAGGCTTTCAGTCATCTTGCCCATGTGGTATGATTTGCATGTCTCAAGTGATTCAAAATCAAGTGAGTCCAAACGGTCCATTTGCATGGAGTTTCTCCATGCATATACACCAATAGACATGGTTCGCATGCCTCAAACTTTTCAAAAATGAGTGAGCCCAAAGATCCATCAACATGGAGCTTCTTTCATGCGTTTTATACCGATATGACTTAAGTGGCAGTGCCACAAGTAGGTAGTACTATCATTACTATCTTATATATTTTGGCATGAACATGTGTATCACTATGATCGAGATTCAATGAACCATTCATTTTAGGTGCAAGACCATTGAAGGTATTATTCAAATAAACAGAGTAACTGTTATTATCCTTAAATGAATAACCGTATTGCGATAGACATAATCCAATCATGTCTATGCTCAACGCAAACACCAATCTCGATGGTAGAGGGAGCGTGCGATGCTTGATCATATCAACATTGGAAACACTTCCAACACATATCGCCAGCTCACCTTTAGCTAGTCTCCGTTTACTCCGCAGTCTTTTATTTCGAATTTACTAACACTTAGCAACCGAACCGGTATCTAATACCATGGTGCTACTAGGAGTACTAGTAAAGTACACATTAACATAATGTATATCCAATATACTTCTATCGACCTTGCCAGCCTTCTCATCTACCAAGTATCTAGGGTAATTCTGCTCCAGTGGCTGTTCCTCTTATTACAGAAGCATTTAGTCTCGGGTTTGGGTTCAACCTTGGGTTTCTTCACTAGAGCAGCAGCTGATTTGTCGTTTCATGAAGTATCCCTTCTTGCCCTTGCCCTTCTTGAAACTAGTGGTTTCACCAACCATCAACAATTGATGCTCCTTCTTGATTTCTACTTTCGCGGTGTCAAACATCGCGAGTTGCTCAAGGATCATCAGGTCTATCCCTGATATGTTATAGTTCATCACGAAGCTCTAATAGCTTGGTGGCAGTGACTATGGAGAACCATCACTATCTCATCTGGAAGATTAACTCCCACTCGATTCAAGCGATTGTAGTACTCAGACAATCTGAGCACATGCTCAACGATTGAGCTTTTTTCCCTTAGTTTGCAGGCTTAAGAAACTTGTCAGAGGTCTCATACCTCTTGACGTGGGCACGAGCCTGAAATCCCAATTTCAGCCCTCAAAACATCTCATATGTTTTGCGACGTTTCAAAACGTCTTCGGTGCCTCAACCCTAAACCGTTTAACTGAACTATCACGTAGTTATCAAAACGTGTATGTCAGATGTTCGCAACATCCACAGACAACGTTCGAGGTTCAGCACACTGAGCGGTGCATTAAGGACATAAGCCTTCTATGAAGCAATGAGGACAATCCTCAGTTTACGGACCTAGTCCGCATAATTGCTACTATCAACTTTCAACTAAATTTTCTCTAGGAACATATCTAAACAGTAGAACTGAAGCGCGAGCTACGACATAATTTGCGAAGACCTTTTGACTATGTTCAGGATAATTAAGTTCATCTTATGAACTCCCACTCAGATAGACATCCCTCTAGTCATCTAAGTGATTACATGATCCGAGTCAACTAGGCCGTGTCCGATCATCACGTGAGACGGACTAGTCAACATCGGTGAACATCTTCATGTTGATCGTATCTACCATACGACTCATGCTCGACCTTTCGGTCTCTTGTGTTCCGAGGCCATGTCTGTACATGCTAGGCTCGTCAAGTCAACCTAAGTGTTTTGCGTGTGTAAATCTGTCTTACACCCGTTGTATGTGAACGTTAGAATCTATCACACCCGATCATCACGTGGTGCTTCGAAACAACGAACTGTCGCAACGGTGCACAGTTAGGGGGAACACTTTCTTGAAATTATTATGAGGGATCATCTTATTTACTACCGTCGTTCTAAGCAAATAAGATGTATAAACATGATAAGCATCACATGCAATCAAATAGTGACATGATATGGCCAATATCATATTGCTCCTCTTGATCTCCATCTTCGGGGCTCCATGATCATCGTCGTCACCGGCATGACACCATGATCACCATCATCATGATCTCCATCATCGTGTATTCATGAAGTTGTCTCGTCAACTATTACTTCTACTTCTACAGCTAACGGTTAGCAATAAAGTAAAGTAATTACATGACGTTTATGTTGACACGCAGGTCATAAATAAATAAAGACAACTCCTATGGCTCCTGCCGGTTGTCATACTCATCGACATGCAAGTCATGATTCCTATTACAAGAACATGATCAATCTCATACATCACATATATCATTCATCACATCCTTTTGGCCATATCACATCACATAGCATACCCTGCAAAAACAAGTTAGACGTCCTCTAATTGTTGTTTGCATGTTTTACGTGGCTGTTATGGGTTTCTAGCAAGAACGTTTCTTACCTACGCAAAAACCACAACGTGATATGCCAATTGCTATTTACCCTTCATAAGGACCCTTTTCATCGAATCCGATCCGACTGAAGTGGGAGAGACAGACACCCGCTAGCCACCTTATGCAACTAGTGCATGTCAGTCGGTGGAACCAGTCTCACGTAAGAGTACGTGTAAGGTCGGTCCGGGCCACTTCATCCCACGATGCCGCTGAATCAAGATAAGACTAGTAATGGCAAGCATATTGAACAAAATCAACGCCCACAACTACTTTGTGTTCTACTCATGCATAGAAACTACGCATAGACCTAGCTCATGATGCCACTGTTGGGGAACGTAGCAATAATTCAAAATTTTCCTATGTGTCACCAAGATCAATCTATGGAGTCATCTAGCAACGAGGGAGGAGTGGATCTACATACCCTTGTAGATCGCACGCGGAAGCGTTCAAGAGAACGGGGTTGATGGAGTCGTACTCGTCGTGATCCAAATCACCGATGATCCTAGCGCCGAACGGACGGCACCTCCGCGTTCAACACACGTACGGAGCAGCGACGTCTCCTCCTTCTTGATCCAGCAAGGGGGGAGGAGAGGTTGATGGAGATCCAACAGCACACGGCATGGTGGTGGAAGTAGCGGGATTCCAACAGGGCTTCGCCAAGCGCTGTGGGAGGAGGGAGATGTGTCATGGGAGGGAGAGGGAGGCGCCAGGGCTTGGGTTGTTGCTGCCCTCCCTTCCCCTCACTATATATAGGGCCAAGGGAGAGGGGGAGGGCGCAGCCTTGCCCCTTCCTCCAAGGAAGGGTGCGGCCAAGGGGGGGAGGAGTCCATCCTCCCCAAGGCACCTCGGAGGTGCCTTCCCCCTTTAGGACTCTCCCCTCCTCTTGTCCCTTTGGCGCATGGGCCTCTAGGGGCTGGTGCCCTTGGCCCATGTAGGCCAAGGCGCACCCCCTACAGCCCATGTGCCCCCCCGTGGCAGGTGGCCCCACCCGGTGGACCCCCGGGACCCTTCCGGTGGTCCCGGTACAATACCGGTGACCCCGAAACTTGTCCCGATGCCCGAAATAGCACTTCCTATATATAATTCTTTACCTCCGGACCATTCCAGAACTCCTCGTGATGTCCGGGATCTCATCCGGGACTCCAAACAACTTTTGGGTTACCGCATACTAATATCTCTATAACCCTAGCGTCACCGAACCTTAAGTGTGTAGACCCTACGGGTTCGGGAGACATGCAGACATGACCGAGATGACTCTCCGGTCAATAACCAACAGCGGGATCTGGATACCCATGTTGGCTCCCACATGTTCCACGATGATCTCATCGGATGAACCACGATGTCAAGGACTTAATCAGTCCCGTATACAATTCCCTTTGTCTAGCGGTACGATACTTGCCCGAGATTCGATCGTCGGTATCCCGATACCTTGTTCAATCTCGTTACCGGCAAGTCTCTTTACTCGTTCCGTAACACATCATCCCATGATCAACTCCTTGGTCACATTGTGCACATTATGATGATGTCCTACTGAGTGGGCCCAGAGATACCTCTCCGTTTACACGGAGTGACAAATCCCAGTCTCGATTCGCGCCAACCCAACAGACACTTTCGGAGATACCCATAGTGTACATTTATAGCCACCCAGTTACGTTGTGACGTTTGGCACACCCAAAGTACTCCTATGGTATCCGGGAGTTGCACAATCTCATGGTCTAAGGAAATGATACTTGACATTAGAAAAGCTTTAGCATGCTAACTACACGATCTTGTGCTATGCTTAGGATTGGGTCTTGTCCATCACATCATTCTCCCAATGATGTGATCCCGTTATCAACGACATCCAATCTCCATGGTCAGGAAACCGTAACCATCTATTGATCAACGAGCTAGTCAACTAGAGGCTTACTAGGGACATGGTGTTGTCTATGTATCCACACATGTATCTGAGTTTCCTAACAATACAATTCTAGCATGGATAATAAACGATTATCATGAACAAGGAAATATAAAAATAACCAATTTATTATTGCCTCTAGGGCATATTTCCAACAAGCATGTTTTCTCGATTAAAGGCGAGTCCCAAACGGTTACGGGGAGGGCTCCTGGTATTCAACCTCTTGTAAAGAGACCAAGGCCTTACTCCTTTTTCAAAACTCAAACGAGTTCGCCCGTCGCCTCGAGTTCCAACACCCTAGGCTTCAGATTCCAGGTGCTTCGGACCTTCGACAATGTCCGGTTCCGACCTTCAAGGCCGATGGATACCCTCCTTCGTCATGGAGGGGGATGTGCTAAAGTTGAGAGAGGCTAAGTTCCTGACCGCCGAAATTCCGCATAGGTTGCCTGCTCAAGGGCAAGCTATTCCCGATCCCCAGCCCGGTGAGAGCGTAGTGTTCATGTCTCACTTCCTTCGGGGGTTAGGCTTCCCGATGGATCCCTTCGTGAGGGGGTTGTTGTTCTATTACGGGCTGGAATTTCATGACTTATCTCCGGAGTCCATCCTCCAAATTTCCTCATTCATCGTTGTGTGCGAAGCATTCCTCTGCGTTACTCCTCACTTCGGTTTATGGCTCAAGACTTTTGGAGTGGAGCCGAAGATGATCGAGGGACGGCATGCAGAGTGCGGAGGTGCCGTCATAATTAAGAATGATGATGCTCCATGGCCCGAGGGCTTCTTTCAAGAGGAGCTCAGCTTGTGGCAATGAGAATGGTTCTATATCACCGCTCCCAGGAGCGCCAAGTGGGCGGCGCCTCCTGCCTTTCGCTCGGGTCCCCCATCACAGCTAGCGTCATGGGTCGACAAAGGATTGGATTGGGGTTTGCCCAAAGACGTGCCCCTGTTACAGGGCCGAATTAAAGATCTCTTGGAAGGAGACCTCAGTTTGGTCAAGGTGATGCAGGTCATGCTGATTCGCCGAATATTGCCCGACAAACGTTGCCCCCTTCGCCTGTGGGAGTTTAATCCAGAGGGGCCGCGAGCTCTCCAAAATTTTATGGGCGTAACGCTCGCGGAGATGTATAAACTGTTCTTCGGATCACAAGAGATGTGTCCGGATTCAACCGAGGACGCAGGCTTAAGCTGCAATCGCCCGGATACTCAAGTAAGCAACCTTGTGCCCGGACCTTCTATCCGTATAATCATCATAAACTTTCCCCTAAAAGAGTCATCTTTTTGAACAGGAGTGGACAGCGAAGGCGAAGCTGATCAGGTGTCCGGCTCCCCTTCCTGAAACCAGGCCGGATCCTGTGCTAGTCAGGATGCTGGAGATAATGCCTTTGGAGAGGGAGGACAAGGAAGCTACGGCCTCCTCGAAGGAGGCTGCTCCAAAGGGAGGAATCGACAATTCCTCTCCTAAAGGGAAGAACAGCGCCGCTTCTGACGACCCAGAAACCATGGCCTCAAAACGGGGGAGAAAATCCTCGTCAGAGGGTCCGAGGCCAGGAAGTTCCTTGGCCGGACTACGCCCTCAAGGGGATCAACCCTCAAGCGAGCCGTAAGTGGAGAAAAGATTTTCCTTTTGAGGGATGAGAGAAATCCGTGATTTTGCATCTGAGAAGATTTAGCTGAAATTTTACCTTGTAGCTCGGACCTCAGCCCCTCGCAGCAGAGCTCGTCTTCGGGGGATCTTCTTCCGGAGATGATGGAGAGCGGAACACCTCCCCCTGCCGTGCCGCCCAGCGAGGCGGGCGACCCTGAGGTGTCGTCGCGGAGGGTTTCTCCGAATCCGGCAGGGATGGGAGGTGGCAGTGCAGCCCCCCGAAGTCCTCCATGTCCGGTCTTTGAAAGAGGCCATAGGACAAGTCCGGCACCGTCTGGTGCTCGGCCGGAAGAACTAAAGATTCTGCTGGGGCGAGCTTCTATCTTAGAAGAGCACCGTGCCTTGATGGGCACGGTGATTGAAAGGATTTCATCCGCAGAAAGCAGATTGCATGAGGCCGTCAAAAGTTTACTGACGGGTTTTGAGGTACGTTAGATAATGTACACTTTTGTCAGTTGCGCATAAATAAGATGCGCCCTGTGTAGATAGTAGCCCCTGAGACTCTGCGTGTTGTCAAGAAATGACGGCACGTAGAGGATCATAATCCCAGGTCTAAGATGTCGCCTTTGAATGTAGGTGGCGAGGTGTCCGGAATCAAACCGGACTAATGATTTGGCCGAACTAAAGCGGCAACTGGATGTGGCAGATGCCGACATCGCGCTTGTCAACAAGCGGCTTGATGAGGCTCAAGGTATGTAATTCTTCGGGCGGCATCAGGTAAGAGGAGCTTCATGCCAGTGTCTTACAATGTGTGTGCTTGATGCAGATGGTACTGCCGCCGTGGAGAATCTTAGGATAGAACTTGCCCGAGCTAAGGAGCAAGCCAGAAAAAGTGGTGCGGCTGCCAAGAAGGCCCTTGAAGAGCTGAGAGCCGAACAGGCTGCTCGCTGCCAAAGCAAAGAGGAGATGGTTGAGTAGTTAAAGAGCGCTGCAGACCATTGCGAACTTCTTGAGAAAGAAGACCGGGTGAGACAAACGGATTTAGAAAAGGCCGTTGCCGATGCCAAGGACGCTCGCTCTGTGATGAGAGCTGCGAAAGAGGAGCTGCGTCAGGCCGAATAGATTGCGGCTGGAAAGCCCTTTATGCTGCGGAGGAAGTTTTGTGATCCGAAGTTTGCTCCGTTGGACCGGATGTGGGGTGTGAAGGACACCTATCTGGACTTGGCAACGAGTGTCGCTGATGCGACCGAATACTTTCGATGTCAGAAAGATTGCGAAGTGGAAGAGCTTTTCTGGTCGCATTTTCATAATCTAGAGCGTCCACTGGCAGTGGACGATCGTTTGGCTCAGTGGGCCGAACTGAATAGGTTGTCTGGACTCGCCATGAAGTACATCATGGATCATCTGTGGATGAGGAGATCGGAGCCGAAGAGTTATTTCAGCTTGGTGCAGCAATTTCTTGACGCGGTGCCGCGTATAGATGCAATTAAGAGGTCAGCATGCATAGAGGGCGCTAGGATGGCTCTAGCCCGTGTTAAGACATACTGGGCAGAGATGGAGACCACCGTTGTTGCGTCCCGAGATTCGGACCAAAGCCGAGTACCTTCCGAGCACTATTTTCAGGAAGTTCTTGAAGGCGCTCGTGTAATAGAGACGCAGTGCCCGAAAGATGCTATGTTATGATAGCATATGTAATTATAAATTAATATTTTGATAAAGTGTGGTGGCTGATTTTATACTTGTGCCTCCAAGTATTGTAAACACCTTCTAATCGGCCGTTTTAAGATATATATATATATATATATATATATATATATATCTATATGTATAGAATCTGAAAGATGGCAGTCGTTGGCTTCAGCCCCCACGCACATAGTGCGGGGGTGCTCGCGGAAGACGCATTCTCACACTTAACCCAACGTCTTGGTCCTACAAAGGAGGTGATAGCGCAGCGGGCCAGGCAACCAGACTATAATGCTTTAACACTTTCACTTAGCCATAGGAGTTTGAAAATGAGACTCTTTAGGTAGCTCCTTGGTGGCCACTGCGCTCGTCCGAATTCGGGGCGCGTATGTGCCTGACTGGGAAGCGGTCCTTCGTCAAGGCGGAGGAATCCGATAGATTCCTATAGATTCCGATCGGTCGTCGAGTGGCTGACCAGTCTCACGCTACATCATGACAGTCAGTTTTCGGCTTTCTCTACTGAGGTGCTCACCCTGGCCGAACCGGGGGCACAATCGCAGTAGTTCTCCTGGTGCTACCTTAGCCGATAGAGCGGAACGTAAGGTAGCCGAACTCAGGAGCCGGGCAACCCAACATTTGACCAAAGACATGATTCGGAGCTGATGCATATAATGCCAAAACTCGCGACGCTGAACATTCCCTAAGGTGTTTGGTCTTTATAAGTGCGGGCCAAACAACACTTTTTATTGAAAAAGCCCCTAGTGTCTAGGTACGTGCAAAAATTCTGACGTGGCCACATGCCAAGACGCCAGCCTCCTCCTTGGTTATATTAAGAAGAAAAACCAGGGGATGTATAGCAACAAGAGACAGTAAAAAAGGTTTACGCAGGGTCTTAATCTAAAAAGAATCCTTTAGGACGGGTCCCTACTGCACGTCTGCGCCTGTGTCTCCGTTGTGCCATATCCTAGACGGGCGCCGCACGACGTTCATATGTAAAAGAGAGGAACTGAGTTGAAAAATGGGTCGTGCCAAAAAAAAGAAAAATTTAAAATAAGCAAAGTATAAAGTAAGATATGTAAGTTTGAGCTTTATTGTCTCTTATTTGTGTATGCGTGGAGCCCCTTGTGCGGGGGTATATGGCTTCTAGGCCTGCATCAATGATGGTTTTGCACCGAACTCGTCTATCCGCGTTCTTGGTCTTTAAATGACCTATTTTGAAGTTTTTTGGCCGGTGAAGCCATTTTGCTGTGGGGCTGTTAAAGCGGCCGCACTATCCTCCGCTTGGGGAGGCGCACTTTAGTGCTTCCCCATCAAAGAGATGATGCCTCGTGGACCGGGCATCTTAAGCGTAAGAGATGCATAATGTGGTATTGCGTTAAATCGAGCGAAAGCTTCACGTCCCAGTAGTGCTTGACAGCGACTTGAGAACGGGACGACGTGGAAGGTCAGCTTTTCGCGGCGGAGGTTATCGGCAGAGCCGAATGTGACTGTGAGCCGAAGAAAATCCGTGCAATGGGTGTCCGGGCCAGGTATTACCCCTTGAAAGGAGGTTTTGCTGCGGCGGATTCTTGCTGGGTTTATCCCCATGTGCTGTATTGTATCCTGATATATCAGGTTGAGTCCGCTGCCGCCGTCCATAAGGACATTTGAAAACTTAAGTCCGCCAATTATTGGATCAAGGATCAAGGCAGTCCATCCTATATTCCAGGTATTCCTAGAATAATCTAGCTGATCGAAGGTGATCGGTTTTGACAACCAGTGGCAGGATCCTTTGGGGATGGGCCGTGTGGTGCGTACCTTTACGGGCACCGCACGTTTTGTTATGTGAAGTGAGTTCACTGTTTTTACTTCTTGTGGGAAGTTCTTTTGTTTCCTGGTGCTCCGCTGTTGGGGTTCGTCCTCGTCTTCGCTTGGTGTGTCGAGCCCCTTGTGTTCGGCATTGAGTCTGCCGGATTGTTTGAAGACCCAACAGTCTCTGTGGGTATGGTTAGCAGGCTTCCCAGGAGTACTGTGTATCTGACATATCCTGTCTAGGATTTTATTTAAGTTGGATGGATCGTCCATGTTATTCTGGGGGGGCGATTTTTCCTGATTTTGTCGTGAGCCTTTGAATCCGGCGTTGACTGCCGTGCTCTTCGGACTTTTGTCCTTAGTCCGGCGACGGTCTTTGTTGCGTCGCGGTCTTCCGTTTTCATCCCTTGTTTCGGATGTACTTGGGTCGCTGGGGCTGCACCTTGCCAACCAGCTGTCCTCCCCTGCACAAAAGCGGGTCATGAGGCTTGTTAGTGCGGCCATTGTTCTTGGCTTTTCTTGGCCGAGGTGTCTGCGAGCCATTCGTCTCGGACATTATGTCTAAAAGCTGCTAAGGCTTCAGCGTCCGGACAGTCGACTATCTGATTCTTTTTAGTGAGGAATCTATTCCAGAATTGCCGAGCTGATTCTCCGGGTTGTTGAGTTATGTGACTAAGGTCGTCTGCATCCGGGGGCGGACATAGGTCCCTTGAAAGTTTGCTCGGAAAGCATCCTCGAGCTCTTCCCAGCTTCCAATTGAGTTTTCGGGAAGGCTTTTAACCCAATGCCGGGCTGGCCCTTTAAGCTTAAGGGGTAGATATTTTATGGCGTGGAGATCATCTCCTCTAGCCATGTGAATGTGGAGGATATAATCCTCGATCCAGACTCCAGGGTCTGTTGTTCCATCGTATGCCTCTATGTTTACGGGTTTGAATCCCTCTGGGAACTCATAGTCTAGGACCTCATCGGTAAAACATAGGGGGTGTGCGGCACCCCTGTATTTGGGTATGCCGGATTCTGATGATGGCTTCGTAGCGTTGCTTATGAGAGCTTGCTTTCTTGGCCCATAAATGGACCTGACTGGGCCATGATGCGAATCCTTAGGAGGGTCGCATGCCGATTTAGGTGCGGCGCCGCTTGTTGCCTTATGGGGTCGTCTATCCGACCGTGTGGCTTTTTCATTTTTTGAATATGAGGGCTCTGAGGGCTCTTTGTCAAATTTAGGCAGTAGCTTTCTTTTCGGATAGCTTTTAGTGCGGCGACTGTCGCCGTACTTATCTGTGGCATTGATTACCTTGCTCCATCTGATCCAGAGTGCATCTTCCGCTGTTTTTAGCTTCCGCTTCTACTTTTTTAGGCTGCGTGCAGTTGCAACGAGCCTCTCATGGAGATTCTTCTGCTTCATAGGTTTATTTGGCGTGCGGTCATTCGGAATGCCATTTTCGCCGGGGGAGGGATGTTCGGTTTTTCTATCCGTGTTGCCCTATTCGGACAGTTGCTCTAAGGCCTGTTCGTCGTCGACCGGCTCGTCCTGCTCTATGGCTGAGTTTTTGTCGAGGCGGGGCTTGGGCCGGCGTTTGCGCCGGCGCCTTGATTGCGTTTTGGGGGGTCGATCACTCGTCCTATCCCCTTTTTCCTCGTTGTCGTTTCCCTTAGGGGTGTCCACCATGTACACATCGTGAGATGGGGTGGCTGTCCAATGCCCTATGGGCGTTGGTTCGTCGATATCTCCTCCATCGTCATCCATGCTCTCGATGTCCTCGGAGCCGAAGTCGGACATGTCGGTTAGATCGTCGACAGTGGCTACGAAGTGGGTGGTGGGTGGGTTTTGAATTTCCTCACCGTCTGTATCCCACCCTTGCTGACCGTAGTCCGGCCAGGGCTCTCCTGATAAAGAGAGAGACTTAAGAGAATCCAGGATGTCGCTGAAAGGCGAATGCTGATAGATGTCTGCTGCGGTGAACTCCATTACCGGCGCCGGGCGCGGGGGGCTCGGAGTTCGGAGAGGAATCCGGCTCCTCGGAGTCACGGACCATGCGGAGTGCGGGGCTGGAGTTCGGCTCGATCGCCTCTGAGATCGCAGCCCCTGAGGCAGCGTCCAACCGCTGATCCTCGATCGGTGCAGTAGGTTCCGAATCAATGGTCGAAACCGATGCGTGTGCGGCCTCCAAGGTGCTGTTCAGCGGCAAAGCTATATCATGCCCATCGAGACAGTGCGGCACGCTAGGCTGTGGCTCGAATCCGTCGAAGATCAAGTCTCCGCAGATGTCAGCCATGTAGTTCAGGCTTCCAAACCTGACCTGATGGCCAGGGGCGTAGCTTTTGATCTGCTCAAGGTGGCCAAGCGAATTGGCCCATAGTGCGAAGCCGCCGAAGACGAAGATCTGTCCGGGGGGGAAAGTCTCACCCTGGACCGCATCGTTGTGGATGATCGAAGGAGCCATCGGGCCTAAAGGCGATTACACAGAGGAACTCTCAATGAGAGCACCAATGTCGGTGTCAAAACCGGCGGATCTCGGGTAGGGGGTCCCGAACTGTGCGTCTAGGCCGGATGGTAACAGGAGACTGGGGACACTTTGTTTTACCCAGGTTCGGGCCCTCTTGATGGAGGTAAAACCCTACTCCTGCTTGATTAATATTGAAGATATGGGTAGTACAAGAGTAGATCTACCACGAGATCAAGGAGGCTAAACCCTAGAAGCTAGCCTATGGTATGATTGTGTATGGAGTTTTTTTTCTACGGGCTACAACCCTCCGGCTTATATAGACACGGGATAGGGTTAGGGTTACACAGAGTCGGTTACAATGGTAGGAGATCTTGAATATCGCATCGCCAAGCTTGCCTTCCACGCCAAGGAAAGTCCCATACGGACACGGGACGAAGTCTTCAATCTTATATCTTCATAGTCCAGGAGTCCGGCTGAAGGTATAGTCCGGCTATCCGAACACCCCCTAATCCAGGACTCCCTCAACATGTATGAAAAATTATGAACGGTGGCTTTGCCACAAATACGATGTCAACTACATGATCATGCAAAGAAATATGACAATGATGAATGTGTCATGATAAACCGAATGGTGGAAAGTTGCATGGCAATATATCTTGGAATGACTATGGAAATGCCATAATAGGTAGGTATGGTGGCTGTTTTGAGGAAGATATAAGGAGGTTTATGTGTGATAGAGCGTATCATATCACGGGGTTTGGATGCACCGGCGATGTTTGCACCAACTCTCAATGTGAGAAAGGGCAATGCACGGTACCGAAGAGGCTAGCAATGATGGAAGGGTGAGAGTGCGTACAATCCATGGACTCAACATTAGTCATAAAGAACTCACATACTTATTGCAAAAATCTACAAGTCATCAAAAGCCTCGGCACTATGCGCATGCTCCTAGGGGGATAGATTGGTAGGAAAAGACCATCGCTCGTCCCCGACCGCCACTCACAAGGAGGACAATCAAATAACACCTCATATTTCAAATTTGTTACATAACGTTTACCATACGTGCATGCTACGGGACTTGCAAACTTAAACACAAGCATTTCTCAATTTCACAATTACTCAACTAGCACAACTTTGATATGATTACCTCCATATCTCAAAACAATCAGCAAGCATCAAACTTCTCTTAGTATTCAAAACACTCATAAGAAAATTTTACTAATCTTGAATACCTAGCATATTAGGATTTTAAGAAAATTACCATGCTATTTAAGACTCTCAAAATAATCTAAGTGAAGCATGAGAGTTCATCTATTTCTTCAAAATAAAACTACCACCATGCTCTAAAAGATATAAGTGAAGCACTAGAGCAAATGACAAACTACTCCGAAAGATATAAGTGAAGATCAATGAGTAGTCGAATAATTATGCAACTATGTGAAGACTCTCTAACATTTAATAATTTCAGATCTTGGTATTTTATTCAAACAGCAAGCAAAGCAAAATAAAATGACATCTAAGAATAGCAAACATCATGTGAAGAAGCAAAAACTTAGGATCGACCGAAACTAACCGATAGTTGTTGAAGAAGAAAGGTGGGATGCCAACCAGGGCATCCCCAAGCTTAAACGCTCGAGACTTCTTTAAATATTATCTTTGGGGTGCCTTGGGCATCCCCAAGCTTGAGCTTTTGTGTCTCCTTAATTCTTCTCATATCAGGGTCTCCCTAAATCTCAAAAGCTTCATCCACACAAAACTCAACAAGGACTCGTGAGATAAGTTAGTATAAACCATTGCAAAAACCTTATCATACTCTACTGTAGCAAATCACTAAAATTATTATTCAACATTGCATACTAAAGGCCTCTGCATATTTAATAGTCCTATCCTCAAATAGAATCATTAAAGAAGCAAACATATGCAAACAATGCAAACATAACAGCAATCTGCCTAAACAGGATAGTCTGTAAAGAATGCAGCAACATCCATACTTCCCTAGCTCCAAGAATTATGAAATAAAATTCCAACTGTATTAAATTTATCAGATCTTAATATTCAAAAGGTTTCAACATTTTATCACATTCTGACTTTTCTAGGGAATTATTGCAACAGCGGTAAACTTTCTGTTCTCAAACAGCAACATGTGGACTTCTAAAATAGGCATAGTAAAGGCTATCAATGCCACCTTTATTGAAATAAAAGATGCAAAAAATTGTTCTAAATAACAGGAAGCAAATCCTATCAAAATAAATTTACGCTCCAAGCAAAACACATATCATGTGGCGAATAAAAATATAGCTCCAAGTAAAGTTACCGATGAACGAAGACGAAAGAGGGGATGCCTTCCGGGGCATCCCCAAGCTTAGGCTCTTGACTATCCTTAAATATTACCTTGGGGTGCCTTGGGAATCCACAATATTAGGCTCTTGCCACTCCTTATTCATTAGTCCATCGAATCTTTACCGAAAACTTGAAAACTTCACAACACAAAACTTAACAGAAAACTCGTAAGCTCCGTTAGTATAAGAAAATAAATCACCACTTAGGTACTATTTTGAACTCATTCTTTATTTATATTGGTGTTAAACCTAATGTATTCCAACTTATCTATGGTTCATACCCTCCTATACTACTCATAGATTCATCAAAATAAGCAAACAACACATCGAGAACAGAATCTGTCAAAAACAGAACAGTCTGTAGTAATCTGGATCAAACGTATACTTATGGAACTCATAAAATTCTCAAATAAATTGATAAACCTGAGGAATTTATCTATTAATCATCTGCAAAAAGAATTAACTAAATAGCACTTTCCAAATAAACATGGTAGCAATTCTCGTGAGCGCTAAAGTATGTGTTTTTTACAGCATGATCAACAAGACTTTCCCCGAGTCTTCCCAAAGGTTCTACTTGGCACAAATACTAATTAAAATCATAAAACCACATCTAAATAGGGGCTAGATGAATTATTTATTAATAAACAGGAACAAAAAGCAAGGAACAAAAATAAAATTGGGTTGCCTCCCAACAAGCGCTATCATTTAACGCCCCTAGCTAGGCATGATGATTTCAACGATGCTCACATAAAAGATAAGAATTGTAACATAAAGAGAGCATCATGAAGAATATGACTAGAACATTTAAGTCTAACCCACTTCCTATGCATAGGGATTTTGTGAGCAAACAACTTGTGGGAACAAGAATCAACTTGCATAGGAAGGTAAAACAAGCATAACTTCAAAACTTTAAGCACATAGAGAGGAAACTTGATATTATTGCAATTCCTACAAGCATATGTTCCTCCCTCATAATAATTTTCAGTAGCATCATGAATGAATTAAACAACATAACCAGCACCTAAAGCATTCTTTTCATGATCTACAAGCGTAGAAAATTTACTACTCTCCACATAGGCAAATTTCTTCTCATGAATAATTATGGGAGCAAACTCAACAAAATAACTATCATGTGATTGAAAATTAAGATCAAGATGACAAGTTTCATGGTTATCATTATTCTTTAAAGCATACGTGTCATCACAATAATCATCATAGATAGAAGGCATGCTTTCATCATAATAAATTTGCTCATCAAAACTTGGGGGACAAAAAATATCATCTTCATCAAACATAGCTTCCCCAAGCTTGTGGCTTTGCATATCATTAGCATCATGGATATTCAAGGAATTCATACTAACAACATTGCAATCATGATCATCATTCAAATATTTAGTGCCAAACATTTTATAGATTTCTTCTTCTAGCACTTGAGCACAATTATCCTTTCCATCATACCCACGAAAGATATTAAAAAGGTGAAGCGTATGAGACAAACTCAATTCCATTTTTTATAGTTTTCTTTTATAAACTAAACTAGTGATAAAAAAAGAAACTAAAAGACTCTATTGCAAGATCTAAATATATACCTTCAAGCACTCATCTCCCCGGCAACGGCGCCAGAAAAGATCTTGATGTCTACTACACAACCTTCTTCTTGTAGACGTTGTTGGGCCTCCAAGTGCAGAGGTTTGTAGGACAGTAGCAAATTTCCCTCAAGTGAATGACCTAAGGTTTATCAATCCGTAGGAGGCATAGGATGAAGATGGTGTCTCTCAAGCAACCCTACAACCAAATAACAAAGAGTCTCTTGTGTCCCCAACACACCCAATACAATGGTAAATTGTATAGGTGCACTAGTTCGGCGAAGAGATGGTGATACAAGGGCAATATGGATAGTAGATAATAGTTTTTGTAATCTGAAAATATAAAAACATCAAGGTAACTAATGATAAAAGTGAGCGTAAACGGTATTGCAATGCGTTCAAACAAGGCCCAGGGTTCATACTTTCGCTAGTGCAAGTTCCCTCAACAATAATAACATAATTGGATCACATAACTATCCCTCAACATGCAACAAAGAGTCACTCAAAAGCAATGTTGGGGATATCGCTTATCGGGAACTTATCGGTCGACCCATGATAAGGGGTAAATCAGCCAGTTTATTGGCATATCGGCCGATTTATCGCCATATTGGCTG
This sequence comes from Triticum dicoccoides, assembly GCF_002162155.2. Classification (NCBI taxonomy): domain Eukaryota; kingdom Viridiplantae; phylum Streptophyta; class Magnoliopsida; order Poales; family Poaceae; genus Triticum; species Triticum dicoccoides. Next base: position 526,628,772 of record NC_041390.1, on the reverse strand, counting down.
ATTTATCGGACGATTTATCTTATCGGTCAGACAACGGTAAGCGATAAATCGGCCGATTTATCGGAATATCGGAAGATATCTTGAATAGTGCTCCAAAGTCACTAATAGCAGAGAACAAACGAAGAGATTATGGTAGGGTATGAAGCCACTTAAAAGTTATTCTTTCCAATCAATCCGTTGGGCTATTCCTATAAGTGTCACAAACAACCCTAGAGTTCGTACTAGAATAACACCTTCAGACACACATCAACCAAAACCCTAATGTCACCTACATACTCCAATGTCACCTCAAGTATCCGTGGGTATGATTATACGATATGCATCACACAATCTCAGACTCATCTATTCAACCGACACAAAGGACCTCAAAGAGTTCCCCAAAGTTCTACCAGAGAATCATGATGAAAACGTGTGCCAACCCCTATGCATAGGTTCATGGGCGGAACCCGCAAGTTGATCACCAAAACATACATCAAGTGAATCACGTGGTATCCCATTGTCAGCATAGATACGCACGGCAAGACATACATCAAGTGTTCTCAAATCTTTAAAGACTCAATCCGATAAGATAACTTCAAAGGGGAAACTCAATTCATTACAAGAGAGTAGAGGGGGAGGAGAAACATAAGGTCCAACTATAATAGCAAAGCTCGCTCAAGATCGTATCACCTCAAGAACACGAGAGAGAGAGAGAGATCAAACACATAGCTACTGGTACATACCCTCAGCCCCGAGGGAGAACTACTCCCTCCTCGTCATGGAGAGCACCCGGATGATGAAGGTGGCCACCGGAGAAGGATTCCCCCTCTGGCAGGGTGCCGGAACGGGTCTAGATTGGTTTTCGGTGGCTACGGAGGCTTCTGGCAGCGTAACTCCCGATCTATTGTCTGTTCTGGAAGTTTTAGGGTACGTGAGTATATATTTGTGCGGGAAGTACGTCGGTGGAGCTTCGGGGGCCCACGAGGCAGGGGGCGCGCCCCCACCCTCGTGAGCACCTCCCTTGGCTCCTGACGTGGGGTCCAAGTCCATCCAGTAGCTTTCCTTCCAAAAATAACTTCTCCAGTTGATTTCATTCCGTTTCGACTCCGTTTGATATTCCTTTTCTTCAAAACACCGAAATAGGAAAAAAACATCAATTCTGGGCTGGGCCTCTGGTTAATAGGTTAGTCCCAAAAATAATATAAAAGTGGATAATAAAGCCCAATATTGCCCAAAACAGTAGATAACATAGCATGGAGCAATCAAAAATTATAGATACGTTGGAGACGTATCAGGATCCAGCTTGTGCTTGTTGGTGAACTCCGTGATCATCATGTGATTGGCGTTGAGTCCACGTTCCACCATCCCTTGACACTTGAAAACTTGCTGCTCCATTGCTTCGAGTCTTTTCTCCATGCTTCCGGTCTTCTTCGGCCCCTCAACATCGCGGATGTGCAGCACCCCCTCACGCATCTCAATGGCTTGAGGGTGTCACAACACCTTCGCAAGGTAGAGGTTGATGACTGAGGGAGTCATGGATTAACGGGTCCTCGGACGTCCGGCCTGTGTGACATGGGCCGGACTATTGGGCCTTGAAGATACAAGATATAAGACTTCTTCCCATGTCCGGATGGGACTCTCCTTTGCGTGGATGGCAAGCTTGGCGTTCGGATATGTAGATTCCTTCCTTTGTATACCGACTCTGTACAACCCTAGGCCCCTCCGGTGTCTATATAAACCAGAGGGTTTAGTCCGTAGAGGCAATAACAATCATACATGCTAGACATCTAGGGTTTAGCCATTACGATCTCGTGGTAGATCAACTCTTGTAATCCTCATATTCATCAAGATCAATCAAGCAGGACGTAGGGTATTACCTCCATCAAGAGGGCCCGAACCTGGGTAAAACATCATGTCCCCTGCCTCCTGTTACCATCGACCTTAGACACACAATTCGGGACCCCCTACCCGAGATCCGCCGGTTTTGACACCGACATTGGTGCTTTCATCGAGAGTTTCGCTGCATCGTCACCAAAAGGTTTGATGGCTCCATCAATTATCTACAACAATCCTGCCCTGGGGGAGGTTTTCCTCTCCGGTCAGATCTTTGTGTTCGGCGGCTTCGCACTGCGGGCCAACTCGCTTGGCCATCTAGAGCAGATCAACAGCTATGCCCCAGGTCACCAAATTAGTTTTGGAAACTTGGGTTATGTCGTTGACATCCGAGGAGACTTGATCTTCCAAGGATTCACAACCCCAACCTCCGCTCTGGCCTTAGAGCCGGAGCGTGTCGCCTGGTCCAAAGACGACATTTCTAAACCCGCCGGACTATCTGTGGCCACTAAGCCTAGTATGGGAGAGCCGGAGGAAGCAGTGTCGCTGGCAACCATCACAAAGCCGGACTCTTCCCCGTACACTGGCTCCGAACTCTCAGAGTCAGCATCATGTGAGCTCGGCCTAGGAATCCCCTTCCCGCCGTACTCCACGGATTCTCTTCTCCCTGGCCAAACCTCGCCTTTAAGCGAGGCTCTAGACTTGATGTGATCCCTCGTAATTACGAAGGGGCAACGTATGAACTATGCCCAGCCCGGACTAGGGGCTGAGAACGGGGAATTTTGCGTCCCACCCACCACCCACTTCATCGCGACTGTCGAGGACTTAACTGACATGCTCGATTACGGCTCCGAAGACATCGACGGTATGGACGACGATGTCGGAGAAGAGTAGGCCCAAAACCTGCCGTTTACTGGACGCTGGACGGCCACCTCTTTGTATGACGTGTATATGGTGGATACACCCAAGGAAGGTGACGACGATAATGAGAAAAATCCAGTATAGGATAATCCTCCTGAGATACAACCAAAACACCGACGGCGCCGCTCTAAATCACGCCACAGCAAAGACAGCAATACCGGCACGAGAGACAACAATACTCCGGACGATGTCGAAGACCAAGAAAACCCCGTCGAGCAAAACTCTAAACAAGATGATCGGGAGGATGGGAAAGTTAGCCCTGATGAACATGCCGCAAACGAAGACTCGGAGGACAGTAATTACCTTCCACCCTCCGAGGATGAGGTGAGCCTCGGCGATGAAGACTTTATCGTGCCTGAGGAACCTATCGAGCAGGAGCGCTTTAAACAACGGCTAATAGCCACTGCAAGGAGCCTGAAAAAGAAACAACAGCGGCTTCAAGATGATCAAGATCTACTCAACGACAGATGGACTAATGTCCTGGGAGCCGATGAATACGGCCTCGTGCGCCCAACCAAAAGTTACCCGAAGCGTAAACTGCTACCTCAATTCGATGACGAGGCAGTTGAGCCCGCACCAGCAACGCGTAATGCGGCTGACCGGCCACCACATGGCCGGGACAAAACGGAAACTCAAGCCGAGCACTGGCCCATACTATTTCGCCGTAAAGGTAGAGACACAACAGCTCGGGGATACACATATGACCTACAACATGACCTAAAGAAAAAAGCAGGTCCGGCCAGATCAATCTATGAATCGCGGGGGTGTGCCACAACGCGCGGCGACGGTTATCAAGCCGAACATGACAAGCATAATCACGTCCGGGCCGAAAACCATAGACAGACTCCATCCGAATTACGTTGCGACCTGGCCCGATATAGAGGCGCCGCACACCCCCTCTGCTTCACTGATGAAGTAATGGAACACGAATTCCCAGAAGGGTTCAAACCCATGAATATCGAATCATACGAAGGAACAACAGATCCTGCGGTATGGATTGAGGACTTTCTTCTCCATATTCATATGTCCTGCGGTGATGATCTTCATGCCATCAAATACCTCCCCCTAAAACTCAAGGGACCAGCTCGGCACTGGTTGAATAGCCTGCCCGAAAACTCTATTGGCAGCTGGGAGGACCTAGAACACGCCTTCCGCGACAACTTCCAAGTCACATACGTCAGACCTCCGGATGCCGATGACTTAAGCCACATAGTTCAACAGCCTAGAGAGTCAGCCAGGAAATTCTGGACCAGGTTCTTAACTAAAAGAACCGGATCGTCGATTGCCCGGATGCCGAAGCCCTAGCAGCCTTTAAGCACAGCATCCGCGACGAATGGCTCGCCCGACACCTCGGCCAAGAAAATACGAAGTCCATGGCGGCCCTCACGGCACTTGTGACCCACTTTTGTGCGGGCGAAGATAGTTGGCTAGCCCATAGCAATCATAATGCAAGCGAACCTGGCACCTCCGAAGCCAAGAATAGCAACGGCAAGCCCCAACGCAACAGGCATAAGCGTCGAAACAATGGTGACAATACTGACGACACGGCGGTCAACACTGGATTCAGTGGCTCCAAGTCTGGTCAGCGGAAGAAGCCATATAAAAGGAACAATCCGGGCTTTTCCAGCTTGGACCGCATACTCGATCGTCCATGTTAGATCCACGACACCCCTGATAAACCAGCCAATCATACCCACCGGAGTTGTTGGGTCTTTAAATAGGCCGGCAAGTTAAATGCCGAAGACAAGGAGAATGGGTCGCAAAGTGAGAATGACGACGAGGAGCCCCATCCACCGAACACAGGGGGACAGAAGAAGACCCCCCAGGTTAAAACGGTGAACATGATATACGTTATGCATATCCCCAAGAGGGAGCGCAAATGTGCGCTCAGGGACGTCTATGCGATAGAGCCAGTCGCCCCAAAATTCAATCCATGGTCATCCTGCCCGATCACCTTCGATCGCAGGGACCATCCGACCAGTATCCATCACGGCGGTTCAGCCGCACTGGTCCTTGACCTGATTATTGATGGATTCCACCTCACGTGAGTCCTCATGGACGGTGGCAGTAGCCTCAACCTGCTCTATCAGGATACAATCCGCAAAATGGGCATCGATCCATCAAGGATCAAGCCGACAAAAACTACCTTTAAAGGAGTAATACCAGGTGTAGAGGCCCGCTACACGGGTTCAATCACAATGGAAGTTGTCTTCGAATCCTTGGACAACTTCCAAAGCGAAGAATTGATCTTCGACATCGTCCCCTTCCGCGGTGGCTATCACACACTGCTTGGACGAACTGCATTTGCCCGATTCAATGCGGTGCCACACTATGCTTATCTCAAACTTAAGATGCCCGGACCACGCGGTGTAAGAACAGTCAATGGAAAAATGGAGTGCTCCCTCCGTACTGAGGAACACACCGTGGCCCTAGCAGCAGAAGTACAGAGCGGCCTTATCAAGCAGCACCTTAATTCGGCGGCCAAGCTCCCAGACACTGTCAAACGAGTCGGGACTACTCTGCAGCAGGACAGTCCAGCCCGTCATGAGCTTGACTAGCAATTCGGCCTCCGTCTCAGTACCGACCAAATGGCGGCGTACGTACCACGCGTACATAACTACGCACCCAAAATACCATGGGCATAGACGGAGGCGTAACTTGATTGTGGTCCATCATACGGCTCCCACACATACTATTCCTTTTCATTTTTACCATTTTTAGTCTTTTCTTTCACATGCCCCTCCCGACGGCCTGATCATCGGTCCTTTCGAAGGATAGATACACCAAGGCGGCAAGCAGTACAAATGTGTGGGGGAATCTCTAGATGTTCTTCTTGACAATCATTCTACCTGTTTTCGGGACCCGCATGCAGCTCCCCCTTGGTCTTGGCATGTAAAATAGCCAGGTTTCTTATCACATCATTTGTACAAATACGCTTTGACGTATTAATCAAATTATAATGGAAACAGTTTGCGGCCCAGTTTATGTGGCACTAGCTTACTCCTTCATTTTATTTCGCTATTCTTAGCAATTTCACCCGTACACTTTGGTACGCTTTAATTCGCCAGGGGCTACATTGCGCTCCATACTACGACAACAAAGTCCGAACACTTTTTACAGTACAGTTCGGCACCCCGAATTTTAGCATTATATGTATTGGCTCCGAATCATGTCTTTGGTCAATAGTTGCATTGCCCGGCTCCTGTGCTTGCTACCTTACGTTCCATCCTATCAGCTAGGGTATTAAAGGGAGAACTACTGCGATCGTGTTTCTGGTTTATCCAAGCAAACACCTTAGTAGAGAAAGCCGAAAACTGACTGTCATGATAAGGCGAGAGCTGGTCAGCTATTCGAAGGTTAAAAATCTTTTGTGATTTTTTCCGCATTATGCGACGAATCGGCCTCTACCTGATCAGGTGTCTACAACACCCTAGTCCGGATTATATACTCACTAGGGGCTGCACCTACTTTTCTATTGTCAAACTCCTATGGCTAAGTGAGGGTGATAAAGCCACATAGTCCGATTGCCTAGTTCGTTGCGCTAAACACCTCCTCCAGGGACCAAACTCTTGGATCAAGAGTGTTTAGATTCCATCCCAAACACCCCTGTACTACCTACATGGGGGCTGAAGCCGACGATTGGCCAACTCTCAAATTTAATAAAACGGCCGCACAGGAGTAAAATTTTCAAACAGCAAACATTATATTACATAATGGCTCTATTTCATAATACAGGAAGGGATAACATGAATGACTTCATTGAAAGATAATGTCTTTTGAACACTTGCCCTCTACAATGCGGGATACCTTCAGGACATCATCAAAATACAGCTCAGGCGTGCGATGCTCCTTGCCCGCGGGCAGTCCCTCGGTGGCAAGCTTGACGGCGTCCATCTTCACCCACTGCATCTTGACACGGGCGAAGGCCATCCACGCACCTTCAATGGAGATCGACTGCTTGATGGCATCAAGCTGAGGGTAGGCATCGCCCAGCTGCTTCATGAGCCCGAAGTAGCTGCTAGGTATGGCGTCGGCAGGCCATAGACTGATTGTCAAATCCTTCATGGCCAGTTTGGCCACCCTATGCAGTTCGGTTGGGTGTTTCAGCTGATCGCTAAAGAGCACCGGATGCTCCGGCGCAAGGTATTGCGACCAGAACAGCTTCTCCATTGAGCTCGCCTCATCGGCTTGGAAGAATTCCGCAGCATCGGCAACACTACATGGTAGATCCGCAAACGCCCTTGGAGAACTCCAAATCTGGTCAGTAAGAGGAACCTTTTCTTCACATACTTGCTCTGCATAATAAAGGCCTTACCCGCCACGATTTTTCTGGCCTCCTGGATTTCCTGGAGGGTGCCTTGGGCTTCAACCCGGGCATCGTGTGCGCTTTGGTGGGCCTTGGCAAGTTTGGACTCTTGATCTGCAATATTGCGCTCCAAGGAATTGCATTTCTGCACGGCGTCCTGGAGCTCATGTTGGACCTCACGAACCTTGGCCTCATGTTTATCGCGAGCGGCTTGTTCCTTTGCCACTCTCTCCTGGGCTTTGGCCAGCGCCTTCTTGAGGGTCTCCACCTCGGCCGCCACTCCTAGAAAATATCATGGCACTATGGTGAACACAAATCATTCATCCTTTCTGGACCTACACAAGGTCATTGCATACCTTGATGGTCCTCCAGCTATTTTGTCACACGGCTGAGCTCTTCCTTGATCCTCTCCAGACTCTGCTTTAGTCTGGATACCTCAGCAGCATGAGAAGTCGCAGCCAGCAAAGACACATGCTTATTCACATAGACACATATGGTTAGTCTCCTGCAAAAACTATTTGATCCTCTGTCCAGCTTTTCTTTTCGAACATCGGACAGTGTCTCAGGGGCTACTATCTATACTATGGCATTCCTTTTGCATAAATTGCGTTTCATACCTCAAAGCCTGTTAGAAGGCTTGTGCAGGCTTCGGTCAGTCCGCTCTTTGCGGACTGAATCCTCTCAACCACCGTACCCATGAGGGTACGGTGTTCCTCAACAATGGAAGCACTTCGCAGCGCTTCCAGTAGAGTATCCGGTGCCTCTGGATGGACAGAGGTCACCGGTGGAATCAGTTGCACCTCCTTCTTTCGAAGGAGGCTGCTTGCCGGATTCCGGATTCGTATAGGTCTCCAGAATTGTATTCAGCGGGGGGGGGGGGATTGGATATGGCCCCCATCGCCAGTCTCCCTGGGGATCTGCTCCCCCATGTGTCCGGCGACCGTTGGTTCACCCTCTGGCACCACCCTGACGGCCTCCCGAGTCTCTCCCTGGCCCGGGGAGGTCCTTTGGGACAGCACCTCGATGTCATCCATGGCCTTGGGAGAAGAGGCCGCCGGAAGGGATCTGCTATCCATCACCTTCGGATCCAGCGAATTCCCCAAAGATGAGGATTGCTGGAGGTTGAAACGAGCCGGACTGCAGCGCATAATTCAACATGTTAAAACCATGAAGTAAAGGAGCTAGATATATGTGTGCATCTTTGAGTACTTATGATTCGGTGAGGGGCTTATCCCTGGGGCGCCACTCGGAGCTGCTATCTATCTCCCACGCGGAGTTTTCCGTGGGGGAGACCTTCCCCTTCTTGGACGCCTCTGCCTCCAGATGTGTGGAGGCTGCCATTTTCTTCCTTCCCCCCTCCGGGGAGAGTTGCTTTCCTCCTCCTCCTCCTCCTCCTCCTCCTCATCATCATCAGTGTGGGAGGAGTGGGTCTTGGCATCTTCAGACGTCACGTCCAAAGTGCCTTTGCGGCGGAGGCCACTTTGGGTCTCCTTGGCCTTCTTCTTGCCCTTCTTCTCCGGTGCCTGGTAAGGCACCGGAACCAACATCTTCGTTAGAAGTGGGATTGCTGGGTCTTTGGACAGTGGAGCCGGAAACTGGATCCGCTCCACCTTCTTTGTCCAGCCCTAAAAACAAATAGGGAAGCTTAGGCGTCTTCCTTGAGTATGCAAGTAAAGGATACACCTTGAAATACGAAAAACTTACCGAACTGGCGGGATGGACCAGGTCATGCCCACGGTCCTCGGTCATTGCTGGCCATGTCTAGTTGGCCTTAAAGAGCACCTTCCAGATGTCTTCGTGCATAGTGCCGAAGAACCGTTGCAAGGTCTGGTGCTCGACCGGATCGAACTCCAACAAATGGCAAGTTTGGCTTTGGCACGAAAGGATCGGGCGAACAAGCATCACTTGGATCACATTGACAAGCTTGATGTTCTTCTCTACCATGCTCCTGATGCGCGTCTGAAGCGATGTCAGCTCGTCCGACCAAGACCAGTCCAAACCCTTCTCTAGCCAGGAGGTGAGCCGCATCGGGGCGCCAGACTGGAATTCGGGAGCCGCGGCCCAGGCGGCGTCGCGAGGCTCTATGACGTAGAACCATTGTTGTTGCCACCCTTTGACGATTTCCATGAAGGTACCTTTGGGCCACGAGACATTGGGCATCTTGCTCACCATGGCACCTCCGCACTCTTCGTGTTGACTGCCCACCACCTTCGGCTTCACATTGAAGATCTTTAACCACAATCTGAAGTGGGGTGGGATGCGGAGGAAGGCCTCGCACATGACAATGAATGCCGAGATGTTGAGGAAGGAATTGGGGGCCAGATCATGGAAATCTAGCCCGTAGTACAACATGAGTCCGTGGACGAATGGGTGGAGAGGGAATCCCAATCCACGGACAAAGTGGGGGATGAATACCACCCTCTCATGGGGCTCCGGGGTGGGGATGATCTGCCCCTTTGCTGGAAGCCGGTGGGCGATTTCCCGGGCTAAGTACCAAGCCTCCCGGAGCTTGGTGATGTCCTTCTCCTTGACGGAGGAAACCATCCACATGCCCTGCGCTCCAGATCCGGACATGGCTGGAGTGTTTTTTGAGGTGGAAAGGATGGAAGCTTGGGCACTGGAGCTCGAGAATGGATGGGCAAAGAGAAAGAAGGCGTGGGTGAAAAGGTGACATCCTTATCCCTTTATAAAGGTTGCGAATATCAAGCGCCTCCCCACTCACCTTAAAACTTGCCTATTCCCTAAGGACCATGCAGGCGGCGTGGTTGGATTACCCACGCCCGTATTGATGAGAATCCCGCAATAAGGGGACACGATCTCTGCTTCGACAAGACGTGCCAATAAAACCGCATCTTGAAACATGGAGCGGGAGGCTAAAAAACGGTTTGAAATAATGATCGGGCAGCGACATGATGTCACTCTACAAAAATTGTTAGTAGATTGGACTCGTGAAATATCATATTCTCTACGTGTGTGTGTGGTACTTGTTTTGCAGAGCCGGACACGTTTTCCGTGTCCGAAGGCTGCTTTGGAGTATTCAGAGGAGGAATTGCAATGCCGAAGACAATCTGCGTGCCGGACACATCATCATTGAAGCCTGGTTCAGGGGCTACTGAGGGAGTCCTAGATTAAGGGGTCCTCGGACGTCTGGCCTGTGTGACATGGGCCGGACTATTGGGCCATGAAGATACAAGATAGAAGACTTCTTCCCGTGTCCGGATGCGACTCTCCTTTGTGTGGATGGCAAGATTGGAGTTCAGATATGTAGATTCCTTCCTTTGTAAACCGACTCTGTACAACCCTAGGCCCCTCCAGTGTCTATATAAACCAGAGGGTTTGGTCCATAGAGGCAATAACAATCATACAGGCTAGACATCTAGGGTTTAGCCATTACGATCTCGTGGTAGATCAACTCTTGTAATCCTCATATTCATCAAGATCAATCAAGTAGGACGTAGGGTATTACCTCCATCAAGAGGGCCCGAACCTGGGTAAAACATCATGTCCCCTGCCTCCTATTACCATCGACCTTAGACACACAATTTTGGACCCCCTACCCGAGATCTGCCGGTTTTGACACCGACAATGATCTTCTCAAAAAACTTTTCCTTGGGGGCGCTTGGAGACGTCATGGTGATCTAGATCTGTCAGAAAACAGCTCGAAACAAAAACATGAGATATTGTTGTGGTACGGTGGTCAAAACCTTTGGGAGATTATGTAATGAATTTTTACCGACCAAAAGAAGTATCGTGCAAGAAAACAAAGTCCGGAGGGCACACGAGGTGGCCACAAGGACGGGGGGTGCACCCAGGGGGTAGGGAGCGCACTCGACCCTTGTGGACGCCTAGTGTCCCTTTCGGACTACTTTTAGTTTTCCTAAATTTTTAAATATTACAAAACAGCGAGAAGTTATCATTGGAAAAGTTTTGGAGTCGGTTTACTTACCGTACCACATACCTATTACTTTTCGGAGTCTGAAACGTTCTGGATAGTGTCCCTTATGTACACCTCCAGTGTTACGGTATTAATTATATTGGTCTCAACATTTATGGGAGTACCTGAGATATAATGTTTGATTCTGTGACCATTTACCACCTTCGAATTTGTGCCTTTGGTGTTGTTGATTTTTGTGGCACCAGAACGATAGACGTCCTCGATAATGTAAGGACCTTCCCATTTAGAGAGAAGCTTTCCTGCAAAAAATCTTAAATGAGAGTTGTATAGCGAAACATGATCCCCTACATTAAACTCACGCTTTTGTATCCTTTTGTCATGCCATCTTTTAACTTTTTCTTTAAGCAACTTGGCGTTCTCATAGGTTTGGGTTCTCCATTCATCAAAGAGAGATAATGTCAAATAACATATTCTCACCGGCAAGTTTGAAATCATTGTTGAGCTCCTTAATAGCCCAATATGCCTTATGTTATAGTTCAAGAGGTAAGTGGCATGCTTTCCCATAAACAATTTTATACGGAGACATACCCATAGGATCCTTATAAGCAGTTCTATAAGCCCATATGCATCATCAAGTTTCTTAGACCAATTCTTTCTAGATCTATTAACAATCTTTTGAAAAATTAATTTAAGCTCTCTATTACTCAATTCTACTTGACCACTAGACTGAGGATGATATGGAGATGCAATTCTATGATTAACATCATACTTAGCAAGCATTTTACGGAGAGCACCATGAATAAAATGTGAACCACCATCAGTCGTTAAATATCTAGGGACTCCAAACCTCAGAAAAATAACTTATTTAAGAATCTTAATAGAAGTGTTATGATCAACACTACTAGTTGAAATAGCTTCTAGCCACTTAGTAACGTAATCAACGGCAACTAGAATATGTGTATACCTATTAGAGGAAGGAAAAGGTCCCATATAATCAAAGCCCCAAACATCAAATGATTCAATAGCAAGTGAACAATTCATAGGCATTTCCTGACGTCTACTAATATTACCAATTCTCTAGCATTCATCACAAGATAAGACAAATTACGGGCATCCTTAAAGAGAGTGGGCCAATAGAAACCAGATTGCAATACCTTGTGTGCAGTTCTATTTCCAGCGTGGTGTCCTCCGTAAGACTCGGAGTGGCACTTGCGTAGGATCTATTCATGTTCATGCTCAGGTACACAACGTTTAATAACACCACCTACTCCTTCTTTATAAAGGTGTGGGTCATCCCAGAAGTAATGTCTTAAATCATAGAAAACCTTTTTCTTTTACTGGTATGTGAAACTAGGTGGTATAAATTTAGCAACAATATAATTAGCATAATCAGCATACCATGGAGTATTACGAGAATCATTTGTGCCAACTAATTTTTCATCAGGAGAGCTATCATCAATAGGTAGTGGGTCATCAAGAACATTTTCTAACCTAGACAAGTTGTCTGCAACGGGGTTCTCAACTCCCTTTCTATCAATAATATGCAAATCAAATTCTTGTAACAAGAGAACCCATCTAATAAGTCTAGGCTTACCATATTTCTTTTCCATAATTATATTTAATATTAGCATGATCAATGTGAATAGTTACTTTGGAATCAACAATATAAGGTCTGAACTTATCACATGCAAATACAACTGCTAAAAATTCCTTTTCAGTAGTAGCATAATTTCTCTAGGCACTGTCTAGAGTTTTACTAGCATACTGGATAACATTTAATTTCTTATCAACTTTTGTCCTAGAACAGCACCAACAACATAATCACTAGCATCACACATAATTTCGAAGGGTAAATTCCAATCAGGTGGCTGAACATTAGGTGCAAAAATCAAGGCTTTCTTAAGTATTCCACATGCTTCTACACATTCATCATCAAAACAAAAGGAACATCTTTTTGTAAGAGATTAGTGAGAGGCCTAGAAATTTTAGAGAAGTCTTTAATAAACCTCCTATAGAAACCATAATGACCAAGGAAACTTCTTATACATTTGATATCTTTAGGACACGACATCTTTTCAATAGCATATACTTTAGCTTTATCAACTTCAATACCTCTTTCGGAAATTTTATGCCCCAAGACAATACCTTCATTAACCATAAAGTGGAACTTCTCCTAATTCAAGACAAGATGAGTTTCTTCACATCTATGCAAAACTCGGTCAAGGTTGCTTAAGCAATCATCAAAAGAAGTTTCGTAAACGGAGAAATCATCCATGAAAACCTCAACAATCTTTTCACAAAAATCAGATAATATGGCAGTCATACATCTTTGCAAGGTAGCGGGTGCATTGCATAAACCAAAAGGCATACATCTATAGGACAAGGTATCGAAAGGGCAAGTAAAAGTGGTTTTCTCTTGATTTTCTTTTGACACAAGTATTTGAGAGAAACCAGAATAACCATCTAGAACGCAAAAATGTGTATGCCTGGATAATGTTTCTAGCATTTGATCAATAAAAGGTAGAGGGTAATGATCTATAACATCCAAAAATTCTAAATTTTGGAATTTTATATTAAATAAATAGTTTTGATTGATTGTTTGATTTGTGGTGTGGTTGCTTGAGTGAAACTGAGTGAAATTGGAAAACTTTTTTAAAGTTAAATGAGAAGGAATAAAAGGACTTTCCCAAACTTTCATCTTGCATTTATGATCTCCATGAATTCAAATTCATTTCATCACAAAACCCTAGAGAGAAGATGACATGACTTCTTCCATTTAAATAAATGAAAAGAGTTTGAAAAGATTTGAATTCCATTTGGAACTATTTCAAATTCAGAAACTTTAAGCAACTCAATGATTTTCATGAGAGAAGATAAAATGACTTCTTCAAAACATATGAAATATGAGTTGGAAGTTTAAAAGAATCAAATTGAATGTCTCTTTGAAATATTTTCAATTTGGAGTTATTTGGTTTTTATTCAAATTATTTTTCTCCAAAAATAAAATATACAGAAATAGGGTAAAATTATTCCCTACATCAGAAAATTGGAGAGAAATAAATTTGAAATTATTTTGGTATCTTTAAAATGATTTTTATTAGGTTTTACCGCAACAATAGCACTGTTTGCTTTATTTAAATTTTTGTGGATTTTATTTGATGCAAGAAGTATGTCATGTTGTAGAAAATCTTTTTCTGAAAATTTTGATATATAATATTCCTATATAAAATTTTATTTTATTTTCGTCATTTGGTTTTCCTTCTGTTTCTATTTTAGAAAAAAATTGTACGTGCGGCCCATAATTGTTTGATGCCCACACGCGTAGCATAGTGGCAGTGGGTGCCTCATCTATTTTTTTCTACTAAGTGGGCTAGGCCTAGCCAGCCATAATCCTTTCCAGTTTTTTTTCTTTTCTTCTTTAGCCAAAAAAAAAACCTACAGCGCGCAATCGGCCCGTGTTGCTTCTTAGCCCATGCGGTTCCTCTTTTCTTTTCTTTTCGTGTACTTTTAATCTCACATTGTCTAGCCTTTGACCCCTAAACCTATTTTCCATCTATAAATATAGACCTATAGAGCCTCCAAAAATCATCCGATTCGGGTTAAATCAATATTTTGTTTTGACTAGATTCATTAAAGAAAAATATGTTTCTCCTCTCCGGCGGGACTTCTGGAAATTGTCTCTTCTCTCTGAAGTCGTCTTTTCTCTATCTTATAAAGGTATCTTTCTTTTTTTATACTTCCATATTTATTATTTCTAGATTAGTATGGTAGAGTAATTATATTATCAATTGGTCTCTGTATTTATACATTAGACCTAGAATTCTTTAGCCGTAACTATTTTTCTTCCATCAAACAACTTGGTCCTGATTTTTCAAATAGCCATAACTTTTTACTCGTTCATCCAAATTAGATGAAACCAGTGCCTATAGTTTTGTCTTGTTTTCACCTATCCAGTGAACCTGTCACATCAACTTTTTGAAATTTTCAAATTTCGAAATTTGTTCAGATTCATATTCAAACTTCTTTTGATCATAACTTGAGTTTTATAACTCCGATTTAATTGATTCTTTTTTTCAAATCGAAGCTCTTAACCTAAACTTTCGGATAAGGCCAAATTCACATAATTTTGGTACTGTTAGCAATTGTTTTATGTTGCAAGAGTTATTTGCTTGGTTTTGATGTTTTCCGAACTGTCTTCTTCGTTCTTCCCGGTCTTTTGAGTGATTGCTTATGTGTGGTTACTATTGCTTGCTCATGATAGATTGAACGGAGTGTGATGAGTAGAACTATTAGGAGTTACGAGTGTGAATCATCTTCGTCAACTGTACAAGGCAAGTAACACTTTGATCATATCCTTTTTACCCAGGTTTTATGCATTTGTTTCAACTGCTCAAACATTGCATGAGTAGGATCTCTCAACTTATGGGTTTGGGAAGTAGATGATGAGGTAGAACCTATTATCCTTTATTATCAAACCCTGGGAGTTACTTCTGTGTTATGCTACTTATTGCCATGCTATGCTCATAGACGTGGATTGGGTTTGAGAGTATCCATGACAGATGTGAGATTATTAATTAATGGTTTACTTAAGGTGGCTACTTAAACACACATCTAGGTGGATTGGTTGCGACACTTGGGGATATAACAGTGATGTCCTTTTTGGTTCGCCACCCAGGCTCAAAAGGATCATAAGACTATTCATGCTGGAAACTTCCGTGTGCAGCCACAAGCTATTATGGGCTATAGCATAGTTGAGTAAGTTGTGCGAAACCTTTCCATGATGGGCTAGCAGATGTAGGGGATTGTAGGTGTACCGGCCTATCTATCGGTTAAGGGGACCTCTTCGGAAAGACTGTGTCTCGGTCATCCGTTTCTCAAACACCATGCAGTGCGAGAAATACAACGAAGGAGATCGAGTCTTGTGGGGAAAAGTGCGCAAACCTCTGCAGAGTGTACAAACTAATCATGATTAGCCTTGTCCCCGGATATGGACATCTTGAGTATCTGGTTCTTGGATTATCATGTTGATCTCAACATTTTATTTAATTAATTTGATTGGGTTAATGATTATTATTTTGGGATTGAGTTGGGGATATACCTTCTCAATATTTTTTTTCAAACAACTGTGTAGTTAAATAAAATTTATTCCTTTGAGGTAGGGAAAAATTGGCTTTATGCAAAAATAAACTTAGAGCTTTCCACCAGCCAACTATGCATGTAGTGATAGCTATTATTCATCTTTATCCTATGGTGTGAATTTGCCAGTACATTCAATGTACTGACCCGTTGTGGCTGCAACGTCTCATGTTGCAGGATTCTTACGACGAGTAAATGATACATTAGGGTTATGATTTCTACACTCAACTTTGCCGTTGGTGTTGATGGGAATCCACAACCTTTGTTACTTCCGCTATATGGATTGAGGTAATAGTATTTACGTTACTTTATACATGTGATTTACCTATGTTATAAATCCTCGATAATTGTGTGTGTCAGCATACCGATCCAGGGATGACACTTAAGCACAGAGACTTGACCATCTGAGGTCGGGTCGCTACAACGGAGGAGATCGAGTCTTGTGGGGAAAAGTGCGCAAACCTCTACAGAGTGTACAAACTAATCATGGTTAGCCGTGTCCCCGGTTATGGACATCTTGAGTATCTGGTACTTGAATTATTGGTTTGATCTCATCACTTTACTTAATAAATTGAAGGGTTTAAAATTGTTATTTTGCGATTGAGGTGGAGGAACCTTCTCAATAAATTTTTTTCAACCAACTTGGTAGTTAAATAAAGTATATTCCTTTGTTGTAGGGAAAAATTAACTTTATGCAAATGATAACCGTAGAGCCTCCACCAACCAAATATGCATATAAAGATAGACATTCTCCTCATTATTCTATGATGTGAATTTGCCAGTACATTCAATGTACTGACCTACATGGTTGCAACGTCTCATGTTGCAAGGATCTTACGATGACTAAGTGATACGTTAGGGTTACGATTTCTATACTCAACTTTGCCATTGGTGTTGATGAGAATCCACAACCTTTGTTACTTCCGCTATTTGGATTGAGGTAATAGTATTTACATTACTTTATACGTACATGTGATTTACCTCTGTTATAAATCCTTGAGTACTGTGTGTGTCAGCATACCGATCTAGGGATGACGCTTAAGCACAGAGACTTAACCGTCTGAGGTCGGGTCGCTACAAGATGGTATCAGTGCACATGTTGACTATAGGACGTGACCCCTAGAAAATGGCAAGCCCATAGGAAAGATTTTCTCTAAAACCTTATTTTTAGAAGGATCTTTTACCTCTCTTCCTTTTTGAGTTTTATAAAATATTCCTTTTAGTTAGACTATACCCCCTTTCCCCTTTTGACCACGCGAAGATTCGACTGATGAGACCACTCCGAGAAGGACAAGATATCGGACAACTAAGACCACTTCGGAATGAAGAAGATTTTACCGAGCATTATAATAATGAAACTACAATGGTTGAAGACTCTGAAGACTAGGAGAATTTGAAGGCTCTGAAGAATTTCCAGATTTGTATGACCTAGGAAGGCTACCCCTATGGAACTTATCAGACTATTGAAGTTGTCAATACTCGAGATCAAGGTGTGTCGAAGAAAGACCAGAACATGGAGCATTAAAAGTCAAAGTTTTGTCAAGAAAACACTAAGGCAGGAGATATCAACTATGGACTGATAGCTCATGGCACAGACATGGGCATAGACATGGCTATCCATGATGTTATCGCCCGCTTATGCTATTTGTCACCATGATGAGTTAAGCATGAATTTCTTCGGAAGGATTGGATGACAAAAGGGCGAATGGAGCACCCAGCAAAAGATAAAGTTTTAACCTTAGCCAGTGTATTACCAGGATCTGGAGTAGTAAATCAAGAATTTTAAGATGGAGCTCCAGGAAGCCGTATTAGACAAGGAAGCATTTCGTGAAGAACTCAGGACCCAGAAGCTGAGAGTAGCCAAGCTGGAGGAGCAAAACCTCGAGATACTGGATATTCGTCAGGAACTGAAGGACAGTAGGACCATGGTTCATGACAAGGAAGTTGAAACCCAGAACTTTGGAACGCAACTCCAGAAATATTAAAGGACGTCACGAGAAACTTCGCGTCAACGGAGTTGATCTAGCAAAAGAACTTGAGAAGGACAAGCACGATCGGAAGAAGCCATCGGAGACATGAACAAGACTTGAAGAGTTTGGTGACTTTGAAGATTTTTTTGACCTTTAGAAGACGAAACCCCTGTTATACACTTATGTTAGATGTAGCGATTGTGAGCTGTCATTTTGTTTGATGTTTTTTTCCCGACAGCCACAAAAATAAAATCTGTCTTTTCAAAACTACTGTTTGCATTGTGTGTATCCCTCTGTATCTCTCTCATCTCACCCCAAAACCCACGGACCCAATAGAGGATGAAAGGAGATGAGCTTGTATTTTCTGGACCGATGAGTCAATTGGAGACAGACCGATGGATTTAGAATAGGGAAGATCACATGAAGAATAACCCTATAGCCGGAAAGGATATGACCCAGCATGCTCTTCTGTGCTTTGAAAGAGGTACTGCTACTTGGTTGAGGATGTACCAAACCATCAATGGATGGCAAGGAGTAACCACTTGGAAAGAATTTAAGTTGACTTTGCTAAAGTCTCGGTTTGTGTCCCAGAAATTGAAGCCTTATGTAAGTGATATGAAGAAACCTTGTGCATGCAAGCTCGGTGGAGAAATAGGACACAACCATAGAGAACACAAGGGATGAATGCCCTAATTGTGAAGGAAGTCACCCAGCTGAGGAATGCCCAACTAGGCAGAATACTTGTCTCTTGTGTGAAGGGACTACCCACTACCCTGCTCAGTGTCACATTTACCTCGTGGTTCAAAGAACCATCCAACAGAACAAAGAAGCAATTGAAGGAGCCCTCATGAAAATTTTAGAAGAACCTATCGTGAAGGAAGAGGTGGAGGACACACCCGAAGAAGATCAAATTCGACCTTGCACCAAGTCATGCTATTCATGTGGAGAAGAAGGACGGATCTCCCAGAATTGTATGAATGGGGATCTAGTAGAATTCCCAACGGAGGAAGTAGAGTATGACCCACACTAAATAGAAGCCCTGATTGGAACGGAGAAGTCCAGGAAGAGAAGTAGGTTGGATACCAGGAAGGACCTGAGTCATATCACCTGTTTTAGGTGCAAGGAGTCAGGGAACTACTTCAGCAGTTGCCCAAAAAGGAAGCCGAGGACCCAAGGAGGCTATGTAATCATGAGGAAACCTCGATACTTGTCATAAGTAATATGTTTTCGTTGTAATGAAGCTAGGCACTTTGCCAGAGATTGTCCCAATGAGGACGTCCGTGTTAAATAGTGGAGTCTGTGAGAAATATAGTAGTAGTGGAAACATTTCTTTTATATTGAGGTGTTGAGTTGATGCATGTAATGGAAATGCATGAGGTTGTGATAAATTGGGAATCAATAAAGTTAGCATCGTTGGTACAGATTTGGATTTTTATGAGTTGTTGCTCTATGAAGAAAGATTTTGACCATTTTTGAGGATATGAGAAATATGGTCTATGGAAGAATTTGTGTATTTCAAGGGTAGTAGTACTTTGTGTGGACACTTGAACCCTAGAAAATATAATGATGTACCACGGAGTGGACTTCGGACAAAATAAGTACGAGTTTTATCTTGATATGTGGGATACCCCAAGAATATGAAGGGATGGAGTACTATTGGAAATAAAGGAGGTATAATGTTGGTAATATGGAACAATTGTAACTCCATGATGAGTCTGAGTAATCACGTCTTAGTTTGGTTCAAATAGAAGGAAGGGAGACAGTACAATTGGATGGATTTAAGAATGCTAGGAAGCTGGATGTTGGAATAATGATCAGTTGCCCCGATGATGATTTCAAGTTTTGCACGTGATGAGATGGGCCATAACCCACAGGCCCCAGGACCTGCCAAGAAGCAAGCACACTCTTGCTGAAGGAAAAACCCTGGAAGAAGATGCGACTTTATCAACAGACGATCTTATAGGAGTAACGCAAAACCCGAGAGTTGTGAAGAAACGATAGATGTTTGTTTGGCTTGCAGAATCAATGGATTTTCCGAACTTAGTTCGTCGACAATAGAAATTCTGCAATGCTGGTGAGGATGACCGAGTGTTATAATGCGAGATTCGCTAAACCATGTACAAGGTAATGATTTGGGTGCAGGATGGATTGATCACCATACCGACTTACTCTTATTATTCACCTTGTTATATGGGATGGTAAATCTGAGTGACTTACCCATAGTAGAGGGACAACGATCAAAACCTTGTTTAAACTTTAGAATGGTATGACAATTTTCCCTTGTACAAGGCAGTTGTTGCCAATCGTAGGTCATGCGGTGGGAATGAAGCCCAGACCCGTTTTCTGCAGGGACCCAGTCAAATTGTTTGATGACCACCATGAGATATCGATAGTTGTTTAGTATTGGCGCTAGACCCGTCAGCTATGAATACGCAGTCATAGAAGGGCCGTACCAAGATAAAAGGACAGAAGAATTGAGGAAAAGGTTATGTCACTACCGAATGAGCCAGAGAAGGAATTATCCTGAAGATCTGAGAATACCGACACTGCCAACAATAAGGATGGAGTATATG
This sequence comes from Triticum dicoccoides, assembly GCF_002162155.2. Classification (NCBI taxonomy): domain Eukaryota; kingdom Viridiplantae; phylum Streptophyta; class Magnoliopsida; order Poales; family Poaceae; genus Triticum; species Triticum dicoccoides. The sequence goes on along the minus strand of NC_041390.1, from coordinate 526,608,159 downwards.
AGTTTTGTTGGAACCATAACCATGCTTCTAAGGGTGGTAGCACCCCAGACCCCCTGTGACGATCGATGGATTTTGAGAAGCCCCGAACCTAACCTATTTCTTTCTAGCCTCTCCGAATCTCGAGGGCGAGATTCATTTTAAGGGTGGTAGGTTTGTAACATCCCAAAATTCTAAATTTTGGAATGTTATATTAAATAAATAGTTTTGATTGATTGTTTGATTTGTGGTGTGGTTGCTTGAGTGAAACTGAGTGAAATTGGAAAACTTTTTGAAAGTTAAATGAGAGGGAATAAAAGGACTTTCCCAAACTTTCATCTTGCATTTATGATCTCCATGAATTCAAATTCATTTCATCACAAAACCCTAGAGAGAAGATGACATGACTTCTTCCATTTAAATAAATGAAAAGGGTTTGAAAAGATTTGAATTCCATTTGTAACTATTTCAAATTCAAAAAGTTTAAGCAACTCAATGATTTTCATGAGAGAGATAAAATGACTTCTTCAAAACATATGAAATATGAGATGGAAGTTTAAAAGAATCAAATTGAAAGTCTCTTTGAAATTATTTTCAATTTGGAGTTACTTGGTTTTTATTCAAATTATTTTTCTCCAAAAATAAAATATATAGAAATAGGGTAAAATAATTCCCTACATCAGAAAATTGGAGAGAAATAATTTTGTAATTATTTTGGTATTTTTAAAATGATTTTTATTATGTTTTACTGCAATAGTAGCATTGTTTGCTTTATTTAAATTTTTGTGGATTTTATTTGATGCAAGAAAAATGTTCACGTCGTAGAAAATCTTTTTCTAAAATTTTGATATATAATATGCCTATATAAAATTTTATTTTATTTTCGTTATTCGATTTTCCTTCTGTTTCTATTTTAGGAAAAAACTGTACGTGCAGCCCAAATTGTTTGACGCCCACACGCATAGCATAGTGGCAGCGGGCGCCTCATCTTTTTTTTCTCCTAAATGGGCCTGGCCCAGCTAGCCATAATCCTTTCCAGTATTTTTTTCTTTTCTTCTTTAGTAAAAAAAAACCTGCAGCGCGCAGTGTACGCCTGCGGCCGGCCCGTGTTGCTTCTTAGCCCATGCGGTTCCTCTTTTATTTTCTTTTCGTCTACTTTTACTCCCACATTACCTAGCTTTTGACTCTTAAATCTCTTTTCCACTTATAAGTATAGACCCATAGAGCCTCCAAAAATCATCCGATTCGGATTAAATCAATATTTTGGTTTGACTAGATTCATTAAAGAAAAATATTTTTCTCCTCTCCGGCGGGACTTCTGAAAATTGTCTCTTCTCTCCGAAGTCGTCTTTTCTCTATCTTATAAAGGTATTTTTTTTATACTTCCATAATTTATTATTTCTAGACTAGTGTGGTAGAATAATTAGATTATCAATTGGTCTCTGTATTTATACATTAGACCTAGACATCTGTAGCCGTAGCTATTTTTCTTCCGAAAAACAACTTGGCCCTGATTTTTCAAATAGCCATAACTTTTTACTCGTTCATCCAAATTAGATGAAACCATCGCCTATAGTTTTGTGTTGTTTTCACCTATCCAGTGAACCTGTCATATCAACTTTTTGAAATTTTCAAATTTCCAAATTTCGAAATTTGTTCAGATTCATATTCAAACTTCTTTTGATCATAACTTGAGTTTTATAACTCCGATTTAATTGATTCTTTTTGCAAATCAAAGCTCTTGACCTAAACTTTCTGATAAGGCCAAATTCACATAATTTTCGTACCGTTAGAAATTGTTTTATGTTGCAAGAATTATTTGCTTGGTTTTGATGTTTTCCGAACTGTCTTCTTCGTTCTTCCCGATCTTTTGAGTGATTGCTTATGTGTGGTTACTATTGCTTGCTCATGATAGATTGAATAGAGTGTGACGAGTAGAACTATCTGGAGTTATGAGTGTGAATCATCTTCGTCAACTGTACAAGGCAAGTAACACTTTCATCATATCCCTTTTACCCAGTTTGTATGCATTAGTTTCAACCCCTCAAACATTGCATGAGTAGGATCTCTTAACTTGTGGGTTTGGGAAGTAGATGATGAGGTAGAACCTATTACCCTTTATTATCAAACCCTGGGGGTTACTTCTGTGTTATGCTACTTATTGCCATGCTATGCTCGTAGACGTGGATTGGGTTTGAGAGTATCCATGACAGATGTGAGATTATTAATTAATGGTTTACTTAAGATGGCTACTTAAACACACATCTGGGTGGATTGGTTGCGGGCACCTGGGGATATACCAGTGTTGTCCTTTTTGGTTCGCCACCCAGGCTCAAAGGGATCATAAGATTATTCATGCTGGAAACTTCCGTGTGCAGCCACAAACTATTATGGGCTCTAGCATAGTTGAGTAAGTTGTGGGAAACCTTTCCATGGTGGGCTAGCAGATGCAGGGGATTGTAGGTGTACCGACCTATCTATCGGTTAAGGGGACCTCTTCGGAAAGACTATGACTTGGTCATCCGTTTCTCAAACACCATGCAGTGCGAGAAATACAACAGATGAGATCGAGTCTTGTGGGGAAAAGTTCGCAAACCTCTGCAGAGTGTAGAAACTAATCATGATTAGCCGTGTCCCCGGTTATGGACATCTTGAGTATCTGGTTCTTGGATTATCATGTTGATCTCAACATTCTATTTAATTAATTTGATTGGGTTAATGATTATTATTTTGGGATTGAGTTGGGGATATACCTTCTCAATTTTTTTTCAAACAACCATGTAGTTAAATAAAATTTATTCCTTTGAGGTAGGGAAAAATTGGCTTTATGCAAAAATAAACTTAGAGCTTTCCACCAGCCAACTATGCATGTAGTGATAGCTATTATTCATCTTTATCCTATGGTGTGAATTTGCCAGTACATTCAATGTACTGACCCTTTGTGGCTGCAACGTCTCATGTTGCAGGATTCTTACGACGAGTAAGTGATACGTTAGGGTTACGATTTCTACACTCAACTTTGCTGTTGGTGTTGATGGGAATCCACAACCTTTGTTACTTCCGCTATATGGATTGAGGTAATAGTATTTATGTTACTTTATACATGTGATTTACCTCTGTTATAAATCCTCGAGTATTGTGTTTGTCAGCATACCGATCCAGGGATGACACTTAAGCACAGAGACTTGACCGTCTGAGGTCGGGTCGCTACATGAAGAATTAAGGTAAACCTAACCATAACATGAAGCATATGGATCCAAATCAGCCCTTACGAAGCAACACATAAACTAGGGTTTAAGCTTTTGTCACTCTAGCAACCCATCATCTACTTATTACTTCCCAATGCCCCCCCTAGGCCCAAATAATGGTGAAGTGTCATGTAGTCAACGTTCACATAACACCACTAGAGGAAAGACAACATACATCTCATCAAAATATCGAACGAATACCAAATTCACATGATTACTTATAACAAGACTTCTCCCATGTCCTCAGGAACAAACATATTACTCACAAAGCATATTCATAATCAAGATTAGAGGAGTATTAATTATCATTAATGATCTGAAAATATAATCTTCCACCGGATAAACCAACTAGCATCAACTACAAGGAGTAATCAACACTACTAGCAATCCACATGTACCAATATGAGTTTTCGAACCAAGATCGAATACAAGAGATGAACTAGGGTTTGAGAGGAAATGGTGCTGGTGAAGATTTCGATAAAGATTGACCCCTCTCGATGAGAGGATCGATGGTGATGACGATGGCGATGATTTCCCCCTCCCGGAGGGATGTTTCCCCGGTAGAACAGCTCTGCCGGAGCCCTAGATTGGTTCTGCCCAGGTTCTACCTCTAGACAGCGGCGCTGCGTCCCAAAAGCTTCCTTTTGATATTTTTCCAGGTCAAAACACACCATATAGCCAAAGATGGGGACCAGAGGCCTGCTAGGAGGCCCACAAGGGCGGGGGCGCGCCCTCCAACCTTGTAGTTGGTTGGTGGCCCCCCTCTGGTTCTTTCTTCGCCCAATATTTTTTATATATTCCAAAAGCATGCTCTGTGAAGTTTCAGGACTTTTGGAGTTGTGCAGAGTAGGTCTTTAATATTTTCTCCTTTTCCAGTCCAGAATTCCAACTGCCGGCATTCTCCCTCTTCATGTAAACCTTATAAAATAAGAGAGAATAGGCAAAAGTATTGTGATATAATGTGTAATAACAGCCCATAATGCAATAAATATCAATATAAAAGCATGATACAAAATGGACGTATCAGAGGCCTATTATGATGCTCTGCTGGAGGGGGTCCATTGTCGGTGGCTTCTTCATCAACCTTGTTGCCTCCATGACCATGTGTGAGTAGTTCCTTAGAACCTCAGGAGCCATAGTAGTAGCTAGATGGCTCTCTCTCCCTCTCTATCTCCCTCTCCCTCTCCCTCTCTCTCTCTCTCTCTTGGATCTTCAATACCATGTTCCCGTAAGCTGCCTCACATGATCGGGATTAATTCGATCTAATCGGTGATGTGTTTGTTGGGATATGATGAATTATCACTTTATGATCAGATCGTTCATTGAATGCAATTAAATCTTTTGAGGTTTCTTATTGTATTATTAAATGTCTTTGCATGCTCTCTGATCTATCTATCTTCTCTGACCAAGATTGATGGGTTTTTCTTTAGAGGAAATGGTGCTTTGTAGTGGTTCAATGTTGTGATGCTCTAACCGAGTGACAATAAGGACCCGGACAAGTATTGTATTGGTGCCACTAAGAATAAACGAAGGTGTATTGTCAAATTGCTTGATGTTTTGGTGTCTACATTATGTCATCATGCTTATTGCAATGCTTTGTTTCTTGTAAACTTAATACTTTGAGATGCATGTTGGATAGCAGTCTTTGAGTGGAGCATTAGTAGTAGATGTAGTTGGATAGACGGTCTACACCCCCACCCCGAACAAATGGTCTACTTATCACAGACGTATATCCCATATGAGATTATACCATGAATGATCACAGTAATAAATATAAATATTGCAATCTGATCACTGCCCAATTGCAATTTGTTCATCATAGTTGTATGCTTGAGAGAGATGACACTAGTGAACCTATGCCCCCTGGGTCTATTCTTCTTTACTGAAAACAAAAATTTTCTTTGTTACCCCATTGCCTTTACTTTTACCTTGCTACCAACTATCTGTATCACTTGCATTTAATCTTGTAACTAGCAAGACAAGGGTCTTGACAACCCTCTTGTTGTGTTGGCGACAAGCGTGTTTTGCCACAGGGGTCGTGTGCGATGACCGCACCATGACGACACTCCTCATCCCCTACTGTGGCCACTATCCCATGGAGCATGGTTCCTACAACACATCGTCCACACCATTGGCCCGTTCGTGACTCTGTTCTACATTTACCCAATATGCTTATCTGGCATTGACTACTCGATGATCTTTGTCATCGTTAAAACTCGCGGCCTCAAGGATGTGCCATGCACCCTGGCCATGCACGACTTACATGGGCGCACCAAGGACAAAAATACCCTCACATAAGTAGTACGTATTACCATATGATTTCTCTTAATGGAAATGGGGGGTGACCCTTCTTTTAATAAAAAAACACAAGTACGTATTATGATTGCATGTATCAATATCAGGATTTGAGATTGCTAACCTCGCATGTCGCTTGATACATAAACATGCATTGATATAAAGTAATGCCATAATAAAATAACACACACTAATGTAATTCCTTTTAGCACAATAGAAAAACTTATCAAAATACCAATTTTGATTGTATGAAGTTGAACAGTATAATATAAAGAACTCTAGAATGTGAAAACTAATATGGTCGACAATGAAAAAAAATAGGATGTTGGATGTTGAGTGACTGTAAAAGAAACAATAAATAAAGAGATTTCTACTTTTTGTGCCCCTACTTCCTAAGTTGTGCTTAGTTTTGTCCTGCCCATCTAAAATTGATCACTTTCCCCCCTCCTCCACTCACCTCTACCTCACAAAAGGCCAAACAATGCCTTGCAGTCGGTTCAAAGCCATTGATCGCTACTTTGCCCAATACTGATGCATGGGACAATTGAAATACTGACAGGTGGGACCAGCTTGTGGACGGCTCGGTCATTTGTCTAAAAAAGGGGGTCGAAATATCTCTCTCTCTTTTTGCACCCCCCGTAGCCCGAGCAGCCCACCTCCACCTCCTCCTACCCAACCCCCAATCCTGTAGCTGCCATCAGCGATGACGCCACCGTTGGAGATGCTCTGCGCCGGCGATGCTATCTTACTGGAGAAGTGCAAGGAGATCTTCTCCTAGTTTTCAAGCACCAAAGCTCTAGTGCAGCATGCATTGCAATTGTTGATAGATGCGAGGATGGATGAGATCCGGCAAATAATTCTAGATTGATTCAAGGGGGTGACTTATATAGGGGTTTTCATCTGGGCGATGCATGAGGCAATTGAGTTGTTGGATCCTCGACAGCAGAGCTTGCTGGTATTCATACATGTCTCACACGACCCACCAGATCTAGAGGTCAAACAAGAACCCGTTGGTATTCCGGGGGGTGATCTACCTATAGCCTCCCCCTGATGTCTCTAGACATAATTATGACCGATGATGTGGATGAGTTTCTGAGGACTGTCGAAAGGCCTTCACCCGATGACGAGCAAAGGGTGAAAGAGGATGAGGACGAGGATGAGTATTGGTTGTCAAAGCCTGCTCTGGCCGCTAACGAGCAGGAGGTGCAGGAGGATGAGTATGTGATGCGGCTTGAACTACGTCGGTATTTCTCCAAAGAGGAAGAGATTATGCAACAAAACCACGGTAGGTATTTCCCTCAGTGATGAGACCAAGGTTATTGAACCAGTAGGAGAACCATGCAACACTACGTGAACGGTACCTGCACACAAGTAACAAACACTTGCAACCCGACGTAAAAGAGGGGTTGTCAATCCCTCCCGCATAAAAAGATAGATAAAATTGTAGTAGATTGGATAAATAGATCTCGCAGGAACGCCAGATAAAATAAAAAAAATTGCAGCAAGGTATTTTTGGGTTTTTGGATTAATAGATCTGGAAATAAAAGCGAATAAAAATAGATCTCGAAGGCCAATATGATAAAGAAGAGTCCCGGGGGCCGTAGATTTCACTAGTGGCTTCTCTCGAGAAAAATAGCATACGGTGGGTAAACAAATTACTGTTGGGCAATTGATAGAACTTCAAATAATTATGACGATATCTAGGCAATAATCATTATATAGGAATCACGTCCAAGATTAGTAGACCGACTCCTGCCTGCATCTACTACTATTACTCCACACATCAATCGCTATCCAGCATGCATCTAGTGTATTAAGTTCATGGAGAAACGGAGTGATGCAATAAGAATGATGGCATGATGTAGACAATATGTATTCATGTAGGGATAAACCCCATCTTTATATACTTAATAGAAACGATACATTTGTGTCATTTCCCCTTCTGTCACTGGGATTGAGCACCATAATATTGAACCCATCACAAAGCACCTCTTCCCATGGCAAGAAAAATTGATCTAGTCGGCCTAACTAAACCAAAGATTTGAAGAAAAAATATGAGGCTATAAGTAATCATGCATATAAGAGATCAAAAAACTCAAATAACTTTTATGGATAAAAACATAGATCTGATCACAAACTCGAAGTTCATCGATCCCAACAAACACACCGCAAAAAGAGTTACATCAAATAGATCTCCAAGAGACCATTGTATTGAGAATCAAAAGCGAGAGAGGAAGCCATCTAGCTACTAACTACGGAACCATAGGTCTATGATGACCCACAAGTGCAGGGGATCTATCATAGCCTTTTTGATAAGTAAGAGTGTCGAACCCAACGAGGAGCAGAAGGAAATGATAAGCAGTTTTCAACAAGGTATTCTCTGCAAGCACTAAAATTATTGGTAACAGATAGTTTTGTGATAAGGTAATGTGTAACGGGTAACAAGTAATAAAAGTAAATAAGGTACACCGGTGCTTGGGTACTGCCCTTACTTGGACAAGTATTCCACTTATGATTAACCCCTATTGCAAGCATCCGCAAACTACAACAAAAGTATTAAGGTAAACCTAACCATAGCATGAAACATATGGATCCAAATTAGCCCCTTACGAAGCAACACATAAACTAGGGTTTAAGCTTTTGTCACTCTAGCAACCCATCATCTACTTATTACTTCCCAATGCCTTCCTCTAGGCCCAAACAATGGTGAAGTGGCATGTAGTCGACGTTCACATGACACCACTAGAGGAAAGACAACATACATCTCATCAAAATATCGAGCGAATACCAAATTCACATTACTACTTATAGCAAGACTTCTCCCATGTCCTTAGGAACAAACATAACTACTCACAAAGCATATTCATGTTCATAATCAAAGGGTATTAATATGCATAATGGATTTGAACATATGATCTTCCACCAAGTAAACCAACTAGCATCAATTACAAGGAGTAATCAACACTACTAGCAACCCACAGGTACCAATCTGAGGTTCGGATACAAAGATTGGATACAAGAGATGAACTAGGGTTTGAGATGAGATGGTGCTGGTGAAGATGTTGATGGAGATTGACTCCCTCCCGATGAGAGGATCATTGGTGATGATGATGGTGATGATTTCCCCCTCCTGGAGGGAAGTTTCCCCGGTAGAACAGCTCCGCCGGAGCCCTAGATTGGTTCCGCCAAGGTTTCGCCTTGTGGCGGCGGAGTTTCGTCCCGTGAGCTTGCTTATGATTTTTTTCCTCGACGAAAGACTCCGTATAGCCAAAGATGGGCATCGGAGGGCCACCAGGGGGCCCATGAGGCAGGGGGCGCGCCCCCACCCTCGTGGACGGTGGGTGGCCCCCCTCTGGTATTTCTTTTGCCCAATATTTTTTATATATTCTGAAAATAATTCCCATGGAGTTTCAGGACTTTTGGAGATGTGCAGAATAGGTCTCTAATATTTGCTCCTTTTCTAGCCCAGAATTCCAGCTGCCGGCATTCCCCCTCTTCATGTAAACCTTGTAAAATAAGAGACAAAAGGCATAAGTATTGTGACATAATGTGTAATAATAGCCCATAATGCAATAAATATCGATATAAAAGCATGATGCAAAATGGACGTATCAACTCCCCCAAGCTTAGACCTCACTTGTCCTCGAGCGAAAGCCGAAATTGAAAAATATGTCCACATGTTTAGAGATAGAGGTATCGATAAAATAAAATACGGACATGAGGGCATCATGATCATTCTTAGAACAACAACAACGACATATATATATATATATATTGTCATATGACCTCTTATGCTAAAGTAACAATTCATTCACATACTCAAGAATGAATCAGAAACTTCATTGAAAACTAACAAACTATAATCTCAGTCATTGAAGCAATTGCAATTTATCATAACATAGGAAAGAGTCAATATAAGAGCTTCTCAGCAAGTCCACATACTCAACCATCATTTAGTCTTTCACAATTGCTAACACTCACGTGATATTTATGGTTATGAAGTTTTAATCGGACGCAGAGAAAGATAGGGGCTTATAGTTTTTGCCTCCCAACTTTTTACCTCAAGGGTAATGTCAACAATAGTAGTTCATGAAAACTCACATCCAATTAGCTATATATACCTGGATCTTTCCAACACATTGTGCTTGCCAAAGGATAAAATGTAAAAAGGAAAGGTGAAGATCACCATGACTCTTTGCATGAAGTAATAGACAAGAATAAAAGATAGGCCCTTCGCAGAGGGAAGCAGAGGTTGTCATGTGCTTTTATGGTTGGATGCACAAAATCTTAATGCGAAAGAACGTCACTTTATATTGCCACTTGTGATATGGACCTTTATTATACAGTCTGTTGCTTTTATTTCTTCCACATCACAAGATCGTACAAAGCTTATTTTCTCCACACTAATAAAGCATACATATTTAGAGAGCAATTTTTATTGCTTGCAACGATCACAACTTACTTGCAGGATCTTACTCAGTCCATAGGTAGATATGGTGGACTCTCATGGAAAAACTAGGTTTAAGGATATTTGGAGGCACAAGTAGTATCTCTACTTGGTGCAAAGAATTTGGCTAGCATGAGAGGGAAAGGCAAGCTCAACATGTTGGATGATCCATGACAATATAATTTATCTCAGATGCAAGAAAACATAACCCATTATGTTGTCTTCCTTGTCGAACATCAACTCTTTAGCATGTCCTATTTTAATGAGTGCTCACAATCATAAAAGATGTCCAAGATAGTGTATTTATATGTGAAAACCTCTCTTTCTTTATTACTTCCTATTAATTGCAATGATGACCAAAACTATGTTTGTCAACTCTCAACAACTTTTATTCATCATACTCTTTATATGTGAAGACATTACTCTTCATAAGATCCATATGATCTCTTTATTTCTTTTTTATTTCTTCTCTTTTATTCTATTCCCTCAAGATCATAGCAAAATAATCAAGCCCTTGACTCAACACTAATCTTTATTATATATAGCTCACAGACTCGATTACATAAAAGGATCATAAAGCAAAACCCATAACTAGATCATATTAAAACTAAGAAAAAGGATCGAACTAAGAAAAACGGTAAAGACAAAAGTGATGGTGATACGATACCGGGGCACTCCCCCAAGCTTGGCAGTTGCCAAGGGGAGTGCCCATACCCAATGCTCAGTTCTTCTTTATCTGTGAAGGTGTTGGTGATGATGGGTAGTCGCACATCGAGCGTAGGAGGTCCTCCAATTTGTGGATAATGCCCTTGAGTGCGATGATATGCTCCTTCAACAAAATATTTTCACTTGTGAGATACTTGTTCTGAATACGAGCTAACTCAATACTCTTGAAAGATTCAATCTCCGTTGGGGTAAAGAGATTGTGATGAGGTTGAAGGATTTCTTCGTCTACTACTACCGGAACTTGATATCCCATGGCCTTCTTGTTCCCATCATCCTTGTTGATCCCCGGGTCCCTCTCTCTTCAGCTCTATCTTCATTAGCCAAGCATTGTTGCCCTCATTGTTGGAGGAGGAGGGAGATGACATGATGCCTGGCCTTGACAACCCTGGCAGAAAATAGCTTGAAACAAAGACAGAAGATATTTGTGTGATACGGTGGTCAAAACCTTCGGGACATTATATAATGAATTTTTACCGACCGAAAGAAGTATCGTGTAAGAAAACAGAGTCCGAAGAGCACACGAGGTGCCCACGAGGCAGGGGGGTGCACCCAGGGGGGTAGGGCGCGCCCTCCACCCTCGTGGAAGCCTCCTGTCCTTCCCGGACTACTTCTTACTTTCCTATTTTCTTAAATATTCCAAAACGGAGAAAAATTTCCATTAGAACTGTTTTGGAGTCGGTTTACTTACCGTACCACGTACCTATTCCTTTTCGAGGCCTGAAACGTTCTGGAAAGTGTCCCTTATGTATTCCTCCGGGGTTACGGATTCAATAACATTAGTTTCAACATTTATGGGATTACCTGAGATATAATGTTTGATTCTTTGATCGTTCACCTCCCTCGGATTTGTGCCTTCGAAGTTGTTGATTTTTATGGCACCGGAACGATAGACCTCCTTGATGACATAAGGACCTTCCCATTTAGAGAGGAGTTTGCCTACAAAAAAAATCTTAAATGAGAGTTGTATAACAATACATAATCACCTACATTAAACTCACGTTTTTGTATCCTTTTATCATGCCATCTTTTAACTTTTTCTTTAAACAGTTTGGTATTCTCATAGGCATGGGTTCTCCATTCATCAAGTGAGCTAATGTCAAAAAGCCTCTTCTCACCGGCAAGTTTGAAGTCATAGTTGAGCTCTTTAATGGCCCAATATGCCTTATGTTCTAGTTCAAGAGGTAAGTGACATGCTTTACCATAAACCATTTTATATGGAGACATACCAATAGGATTTTTATATGCAGTTCTATAAGCCCATAATGCATCATCAAGTTTCTTGGACCAACTCTTTCTAGATCTATTGACAGTCTTTTGCAAAATTAATTTAAGCTCTCTATTTCTCAGTTCTATTTGACCACTAGACTGTGGATGATATGGAGATGTCATTCTATGATTAACATCATACCTAGGAAACATTTTACGAAAAGCACCATGAATAAAATGTGAACCACCATTAGTCATTAAATATGTAGGGACTCCAAACCTTAGAAAAATAACTTCTTTAAGCATCTTAATAGAGGTGTTATGATCAGCACTACTAGTTGGGATATCTTCTACCCACTTAGTAACGTAATCAACAGCAACTAAAATATGTGTATACCCATTAGAGGAAGGAAACGGTCCCATATAATCAAAGCCCCAAACATCAAATGGTTCAATAACAAGTGAATAATTCATAGGCATTTCTTGACGTCTACTAATATTACCAATTCTTTGACATTCATGACAAGACAAAACAAACTTACGGGCATCCTTGAAGAGAGTAGGCCAATAAAACTGGATTGCAATACCTTATGTGCAGTTCTGTCTCCAGCATGGTGTCCTCCATAAGCCTCGTTGTGGAACTTGTGCAGGATCTGTTCCTGTTCATGCTCAGGTACACAATGTCTAATAACACCATCTACTCCTTCTTTATAAAGATGTGGGTCATCCCAGAAGTAATGTCTTAAATCATAGAAGAACTTTTTCTTTTACTGGTATGTGAAACTAGGTGGTATAAATTTAGCAACAATGTAATTAGCATAATCAGGATACCATGGAGCAGTACAAGAAGCATTTATGATAGCTAATTGTTCATCAGGAATGCTATCATAAATAGGTAGTGGGTCATCAAGAACATTTTCTAACCTAGACAAGTTGTCTGCAACGGTGTTCTCAGCTCCCTTTCTATCAATAATATGCAAATCAAATTCTTGAAGCAAGAGAACCCATCTAATAAGTCTAGGTTTAGCATCTTTATTTTCCATAAGATATTTAATAGCAGCATGATCAGTGTGAACAGTTACTTTAGAATCAACAATATAAGGTCTGAACTTATCACAAGCAAATACAACTGCTAAAAATTCTTTTTCAGTAGTAGCATAATTTCTTTGAGCATTGTCTAGAGTTTTACTAGCATATTGAATAACATTTAATTTCTTATCAACTCTTTGTCCTAGAACAGCCCCTATAGCATAGTCACTAGCATCACACATAATTTCAAATGGTAAATTCCAATCAGGAGGCTGAACAATAGGTGCAGAAATCAAAGCTTTCTTAAGTATTTCAAATGCTTCTACACAATCATCATCAAAGACAAAAGGGACATCTTTTTGTAAGAGATTAGTTAGAGGCCGAGAAATTTTAGAAAAGTCCTTAATGAACCTCCTATAAAAACCGGCATGACCAAGGAAACTTCTTATAGCTTTAATGTCCTTAGGACACGGCATCTTTTCAATAGCATCAACTTTAGCTTTATCAACTTCAATACCTCTTTCAGAAATTTTATGCCCCAAGACAATACCTTCATTAACCATAAAGTGGCATTTCTCCTAATTCAAGACAAGATTAGTTTCTTCACATCTCTGCAAAACTCGATCAAGATTGCTTAAGCAATCATCAAAAGAAGTCCCATAAACAGAGAAATCATCCATGAATACCTCAACAATCTTTTCACAAAAGTCAGAGAATATAGCAGTCATACATCATTGAAAAGTAGCAGGTGCATTACATAAACCAAAAGGCATACATCTATAACAAAAGGTACCGAAAGGGCAAGTAAAAGTTGTCTTTTCTTGATCCTCTTTTGACACAAGTATTTGAGAGAATCCAGAATAACCATCTAGAAAGAAAAAATGTGTATGCTTGGATAATCTTTCTAGCATTTGATCAATAAAAGGTAAAGGGTAATGATCTTTTTAGTAGCTTTATTTAATTTGCGGAAATCAATTACCATTCTATAACCTGTAACAATTCTTTGTGGGATCAATTCATCTTTATCATTAGGAACAACAATAATACCTCCCTTCTTAGGGACACAATGGACAGGACTTACCCATTGACTATCAGCAGCGGTACAAATTATACCTGCCTCCAGAAGCTTTAGTATTTCTTTTCTTATCACTTCTTTCATCTTAGGATTTAACCATCGTTGGTGATCAACAACTGGTTTAGCGTCTTTCTCCAACTTTATTTTGTGCTGGCATAGAGTGGGACTAATGCCCTTAAGATCATCAAGAGGATATCCAATAGTAGCACGGTGCTTCTTCAGATTTTTCAATAATTTCTTTTCTTCATGCTCTGAAAGGTTAGCACTAATAATAACAGGGCATATCCCTTTCTCATCAAGATAAGCATATTTAAGAGTATATGGTAAAGGTTTAAGCTCAAACACGGGATCATCCTTAGGTGGGGGAGGATCTCCTAGGATTTCAACAGGCAAGTTGTGTTTCAAAATAGGTCCATGTTTAAAGAATACTTCATCTATTTCCCTTCTTTCATTCATAAACATATCATTTTCATGGTCTAGCAAATATTGTTCTAAAGGATCACTAGGAGGCACGGCAATAGAAGCAAGACCAACAATTTTGGACCCCCTACCCGAGATCTGCCGGTTTTGACACCGACAATGATCTTCTCAAAAAACTTGTCCTTGGGGGCGCTTGGAGACGTCATGGTGATCTAGATCTGTCAGAAAACAGCTCGAAACAAAAACATGAGATATTGTTGTGGTACGGTGGTCAAAACCTTTGGGAGATTATGTAATGAATTTTTACCGACCAAAAGAAGTATCATGCAAGAAAACAAAGTCCGGAGGGCACACGAGGTGGCCACAAGGACGGGGGGTGCACCCAGGGGGTAGGGAGCGCACTCGACCCTTGTGGACGCCTAGTGTCCCTTTCGGACTATGTCGCTGTACTAGAATAGGGGTACCCTAGTACCCCGAACTTGTGCACGGGCAGTTGCAGCACCCCGCGGCAAAGGCTTGCCGGGCGAATGCCAAGATCCCCCAAGGTTCCATTGGAGCCATCCAAGAACAAAGTATTTAAGCTAAGGAGACAAGACCCCGGCAAGAGGAGCTTGCCGGGAAGGCCAACCAAGGCGCTCCAAGGAACTTGCGGCGACGCGCCACGCGCTCCAGCAAGGCAACAAGGCCCCGGCAAGAGGAGCTTGCCGGGAAGACTAAACAAGGTACACCGAGGCCTGGTGAGCGACGAGCTTCTGGACCCGGCGAGATAACAACAGCGGCAAGGCGCTTGCCGCGGCAGGCGGCCACTCTGCGCCCACGCTCCAGCGCATCCACCAACGTGTCGTTCTGGGGGCCTCTCCGGGCGCGCGTGGCGGGAGGCTGTGCAGCCAGCGGTGCGCAGTGGCATGCGAAGCTGACAAGATCACCATCGTGGCGAACGGTGGCGCCCCTAACGGTCCTTTTCTGCACTGTTCGGGCGACTCAGACGGGCATTTAATGCCCTTGTCCCCTGCCGTCAGGGTTAGGTAGGGTGCACTGTACAAGCAACTGTATCAACTACCTCGCTTTTTACGTTTTTACCCTCCTCTGCGTTGCCACCTGTCGGTGACCCCTTTAGCGTATAAAAGGAGGCCCATGTGCAACGTAGAGGGGGTTCGAAGGTTCGGACAGTTTGCTTCGATTCATTCGATGCCGAGAAAACATCACACTCTCTCGCTCGAGAGCAAGAACACCAGATAATACAACCAGACAAGCAGCAGTAGGAGTGTTATCTCTCCGGAGAGCTCCGAAGCTGGGTAAACTGCTCATGTGCTTCGCCTCGATCTGCTCTTCGTGTGACCTCCGCCCCCCGCCGAACCGAAAGAGGCCCGGTCCTCCGGCCCCATAGGTGTTCGTGGATCAGTTTCCCCGACATCTTTGCCCTATTCTAGTACACCGACAGGAGCCCCCGGGCCTGGGCCAGACACGGTGCCGAGCGCTGTTGGGCCAGGCCCAAGACAGGGCACGGGCACACGCGGGCTGGGCCACGCCAAGTCTTGTTCCGTATCCACCGCGCTCTCCCATAACGGCACGCGTTGAATGCGGCATCATGGGAGAGATCGTGGGTGGTTGTTTATTTGGAAGGCCGAAACGTCCGCCCCGTCCCTCTTTATAAGCAGAGGAAACAGAGGCAGTTCATTCCCCCTCGCTGGTTGCTGCTACTCCTTCTTCACAAACTCCGCCGCTCCCCCCTTCTTCTCGAAGCCGAGAGAGCAGCGCTCCGCCCCCCCATTGCCACCAGCATCACCACACCGTCGACCTTCCCCACCACCTCCGCCATGGCCCTGAAAGCCGACAAGGGAAAGGGTGTGAAGTCAGCCGAGGCGCAGCGGCTCGCGGTGCTGCGGAAGGAGCGGGCGATCTTCACCCCCCAGCTCGGCGTGCAGGAGCTGAGGGAGTACTTCTACCTCTTTTGGGCGACGGAGACGCGTGCGCATCTGCGCACGAGGGTACTCCCGGCCGCTGCCTCGTAGTGGGCTCCAAATGGGTACCCGTTCTTCCCGCTATTCTTCTATTGCGGGCTCTGCCCGCCCTTCTCGGAGTTCTTCTGTGATATTATGAACACATATGGCTTCCGCCTCCTTGACTTCACCCCCAATGCAGTCCTGACCATGGCAGTTTTCGCACACTTGTGCGAAAACTTTGTTGGAGTCCACCCTAGTGTTGCCCTTTTTCGCCACTTCTTCATACCTCGGGTAGAGAGAGGAGAGCCGCTTGCCGGAGGGATTGCCTGGGTCTCGAGAGTCGGCAAGAAAGAGGCGTACTTGGAGGGTGAGCTCCGCAGCAAGTGGGAGGAGTGGAGAGCGGAGTGGTGCTGGATCGTTGAGGAGAATCCGCAGCCCTTCACCGCCGTGGGCCAAACTCCAATAGTGCGCGACAATGACTGGAGCAACGTGGCCCCGGAAGACGAGAGGCTGAAGATCACCATCACTAGGATTCTTCGCCTCAGGCTTGCCGGGCTCACCATAGGTGCTGTCGGGGCAGATTTCCTCCGCCGCCGCATTGCCCCCCTGCAGGAGAGGGGGAGGCCCGCCTGGGAATTCAAGAATTCGGCGGACATCATGAGGCTGCGGCCGGGCCTCAACTACAACTTCACCGTCTTGGAGTTGGACGCAATGCTCTTGGAATTATTCAAACGTGACCCCCAGCACCCATTCACACTGCCGAGGGGCGTAGTTCCTTTGTGCAATAACTCTTCGCTTGACCGGATCCGCGCCATGATGCCGTTGTGCGATTCACACGGCATCGTCCCAACTTGGCAAGAGCCTGCGGATGACATTATGCGAGCGTTCGTCGACACCTTGGAGGAAGTGCCGGTCCGCGCTGACGAGCAGAAGAGCCTCACCAGTGACACCACCGACGAGGAGCTGCAGCTCATCGCTACTAGGGCAGAAGAGGCTGCGGCCGCAGCTGCTGCGGGTGTGTTTGGGTTTACTGTGGAGGAGGCGAAGGCTGCGGAGGCGGCAAACCTTGCCGAACGCGCGGAGTTCATGGGCGAGGAGGAGCCTGCCGGTTCCGAAGCCGAGCCGAGGGAGGCCGGCGAGGAGGAGGCTGAGCCTTCAGAGAACTTGCCGCAGGCAGAGCCCCTGGCCCTGCCAAGGAGGCGCCTTCGCAGGGCCGGGGACGCAGCGGGGCGGCAGCCGGCTCCACAGCCACCGAGCCGCGCGACGCGCTCTACCGCGGCAAGCAATGTTGCCGCGGGAGTGCCTCACGCAACAGCAGCAACTGGAGCGGGATCTTCCCGGGCCACCGCCACTGCCCCCGCCAAGCGGGCAAGGGATCCTACTCCTCCACCTCGCCGCACCGGAGGAGGGCCAGACTTCGACCTTTCCGCGCTCAGCTCCGACGAGGAGGAAGAAGAGTGAGTTTCTTTGGTGCTCTTATAATCCTTCAATCTTGCTGTTTATATCTTGTATCTGACTTGCCCCAATCTGGACTCCTTTCTTTTCAGAACACTGGCCCAGAGAACCTTGACGGACCCGGCAATTACCCCTCAGAGCAGCCCCCAGCGCAGCCCCCAGCGTAAGTTCAGAGTTTAGCCTTCTGCTGCCGGGCGCGCTTGAGTGCTTTTTCCTTTGTTGATATCTTGCTTGTTGACTTGTGCAGGAGTAGAGCAGCCTCATCAGGAGCGCCCGGAGGCCGGTCCTGAAGCGCCACCTGCTTTGACTGCACCGCCAAGGGAGGAGTCCCCGGCAAGGGAGCGCTCTCCGGCAAGGGGGGACTCTCCGGCAAGGGACGACACTGCTGATCCCGCGGCGACCAAGGCCGCAACTGAAGATCTTGGTGCAGGTAATCCACTTGCCCAGAAACTTTCCCTTGGGTTCTGCTTCTTCCGTTTTTCCTTTCTTGGATTTTTTGATTGATTTTCCTCCCTTCTTCGTTCTTCAGACCCATCTACGGCTGAGCCAATGGAGACAGAGGGCGCCGGCGAGGAAGGTGCCGGTGCTGTTGAGACCGCCGGCGAGGAGGCCGCTGGGGCTGCTGCTGCGGAAGCCGGTGAGGGGTCGGGCGATCACACTGACGACCCTGAGGCCGCAGGAGCACCGGGCGCTGCGCCGACCGCCGAACCCTCTGCCGCTTCTGCGGAGCCGGACTCCGAGGAGCCCCAGCCCGGCGCCTACTTGCAGGCCGGTGACAACATCTTCATCAAGCTACCCTGGGCGTCGAGCTCCAGGGCGCCGGTCGAGGGGGAGACTTTTGACGGGGAGGTGCTCGCCTCTGCTGGACTGTCATTGGTTGACGCGCCCAGCAGCAGCAGTGGCGAGCCTGAGGAGGAGCAGCTACTGCGGAAGCTGCTGTCACTCTACCGCACCCGGCAAGCCAAGCTGGCTTCCCGGGAAGCGCTTGTCGCGAAGGCGGGAGTTGACATGGAAAAGCGCGCGGAGGAGCTCCAGGGTCAAAATCAAGAAGCTCTCCGGTCCCTGGCTCAGGAGCGGGAGCGAGTCGACGAGGAGCGCACGGCCTTTCTTCTCGAGAAGGCCGAGGCTGAGGAGGAACAAAGGCTGGCTGCCAAGAAGCAGTCCGTGCGGGAAGGTGAACTAGTGCAGCGGAAGGCCAACCTCGACAGCTACGAGGAAGAGCTCGCCGAGCATGAGCGAGCACTTGGCGGGGCGCTCAAGGAGGCAAAGGACGCCGCGGCAACTGCAGAGGCCGCCAAGAAAGAGCTAGAGGAGAAGGTGGCGCAGCTGGAGGCCGATATTGGGAAGAGCAGCGAGGAGCTTGCCGCGCTCAAGCGTGAGCGTGAGAAGGATGCTGCCGCCCACGGTGAGCTGCAAGGCCTTCTCGCCAAGAGGGGCAAGGAGCTCAGCGCCGCCAAGGATTCCAAAGCAGACCTGGAGCTGAAGCTGGCCACGCTGATGCAGACGCCGGAGGCCGCCAAGGAGCGGGAGAAGACCTTGTCGGAGAAGGTCAAGGCTGACGCGGCGCTGCTGGAGAGCATTGCAGTTACCCAGAACTCGTTCAGAGACACAGTGGAGCACTGGACCGAGGGTCTGGTGAACACTGCCGCAGTCATCAACGAGGAGCTGGCGCAGCTGGGGATGGAGGACTTTGGGTATCCTTCCGACGAGAGTCTTCAACCCAGCGCCAAGCTCAGCCTGTTCTTCAAGGGCGTGGCGACGGCACTCCAGCGGCTCCAAGAGAAGATCCCGAAGCAGCTGGCCGATGAATCGCGCAAAATCTGCGCTGGGGTTCTCCAGAAGGTGCTGATGAAGGTGGCCTTCCGCAACCCAGGCCTCAGCTTCACCAACGTCCTCAGGTCCTTGCCGCCTGACGCCGATCTGGACGCACTCAAGGCCCTTGTCGACCCATTGTGGACAAGGTGAGCGAGATCAAGAGAGTCGAGGGCGGACGCGTAGATTAGGCCGCCCATTTCTTCTTTTCCCTTGTCGCTGCTAATCATGTTATGAAAACAGTCTGTTAGAGCTGCGACAAGTTATCTTGTAATATAACTTTATTTCTGTTATCAATTGCAATGTTATTTCCTCTACTAGATTCCTTCCTTTGTATGTTTTTACCCTACGCTTCTAGGGAACTTGTCGGCGCAGGCGCCCGAGCCGCGAGCGCTGAGTGCGGAACTTCAGCAGCCTGCTGGCGGCGCTGCTTCCGACAAGAAACCTTGTCGCGACTAGATGCAGCACGCTTAAGCTATTGAGCGGACTCGAAACAAAGTAAGGGTGCAACTAGCCATGAGTTGGTTCCTCCGCGCACAGGTTTTCCATACAAAGCAGGGTCGTTCGAGGAAGATAACTGAATAATTTAAAAAAGTGATTGCTCAAACTTTGGCAACTTAGCTTTTCTGTCATTTGCTTCCCGGTAAGGCAAGTCTTTGCTTGAACGATGCCTGGCCCATACCACAATCTTCTCCTTCCCCCCGGCAAACTTGTGTGCGAGAGAACCTTCTTTTCCTTTAAAAGAAAAAGAAAGAAGAGAAAATAATAATATGGAGCTCTTCGGCTCGTTACTGCTTACCGGATGTAGGTGCTGCACAAAGTATCAGATAATCGCATGCAAGAAAGGAACTAACGCATGAAATGGACAAGCTGTGCAGAGCACATGGGGTTTTACTTATGCACGGGATCTGCGCCCGGCTTTGTACAAAGGATTACATGCAACAGCGGCAAGACTTGTACAAAAGGTGGTTGCCGGAACGGGTTCCGGCAACCGCGCCTTATGGGAAAAACTTACGAAGATGTTCTATGTTCCAGGAGTTGCTCACCGAAATGCCATCTTCGGTCTCAAGGCGGACAACACCAGGCCTTGTGACTCGTCTCACCCGATAAGGGCCTTCCCACTTCGGCGTCAACTTGTTGGAATTCTTGGCGGACTGAATGCGCCGAAGAACAAGGTCGCCTTCCTCGAAGCTTCTGTCTTTAACTTTGCGGCTATGATAGTGGCGCAAAGCTTGCTGGTATCAAGCAGCTTGTACAACAGTCTGAAGACGATCTTCCTCAAGGAGCAGCGCGTCATCTTGCCGCAGCTGTTCTTGCTCAAGCTCATCATAAGCGAGTACTCGAGGTGATCCGTATACGAGTTCCGTGGGGAGAATTGCCTCTGCTCCATAGACTAGAGCGAAAGGTGTCTAGCCAGTGGCTCGATTTGGCGTCGTTCTGATCGACCAAAGAACCACCTTCAGCTCCTCGATCCAGTTCCTTCCGCACCTGTGCAGCCTGTCGAAAGTTCTGGTCTTGAGCTCGTGCAACACTTTAGCATTTGCCCTCTCTGCTTGACCGTTGCTTCTTGGATGAGCAACAGAAGCGAAGCAGACCTTGGCGCCAAGGTCTTGGACGTACTGCATGAAGGTGCGGCTCGTGAATTGCGTGCCGTTGTCGGTGATGATCCTGTTAGGGATCCCGAAACGGCAAACAATCGACCTGAAGAACTTGACTGCTGACTGTGCTGTCACCTTCCTTACTGGCTGCACTTCCGGCCACTTTGTGAACTTGTCGATTGCGACGTACAAGTACTCAAAGCCCTCGACAGCTCAGGGGAAGGGGCCGAGGATATCGAGCCCCCAGACCGAAAATGGCCAGGATAAAGGGATTGTCTGGAGAGCTTGAGCTGGCTGGTGTATCTGTTTCGAGTGGAACTGGCACGCTTCACACTTGGTTACTTGTGCAGTTGCATCCTGGAGGGCTGTCGGCCAAAAGAAACCTTGCCGGAAAGCTTTGCCGGCAAGTGCTCTTGCGCCAATGTGGTGGCCACATATGCCTCCATGTATCTCCGCCAACAGCTTTTGTCCATCTTCCTGGCGAATACACTTCAATTTCACGCTATTGAGTCTTCTTCTGTACAGTAAGCCATCGACAAACTGGTACATACTTGACTGCTGGGCTACTCTTTCCTCTTCTTCTTGTTCTTTGGGAAGTTCTCCTGTCTGAAGGAAGTGGACAATCTGCTGTGCCCATACTGGAGCTTGTGGCTCGACAACAAGGACTAAAGGCGCATCTGCTGTTGCGGGAACATCCGCTTCCATGGCAAGGACTTGTGGTCCTGCCGGAGCTTGATGTTCCCCGGCAAGCTTGCCGGAGCAAAACTTGTCGGGAGCGTTTGCTTCAACGGAACAAACCATAAGGCTTGCCGGAGCAGACTGCCCCTCAGCATCCTTGGTGTTGATCTTGGGGACTTTCTTGGCGGCGGCTTCGGGGAGCTCTGCCGGAAAGTAGTCGCCGGAAACCAACTTCCTCTTTTTGCTTTGTCCAGTTGAGGGCGTTACGGATGGTTGAGTCAACTTAAGCACAAAGATCCCTGGTTCCACAGGTAACTTTAGTGCGGCGCACTTTGACAGGCCATCAGCAATATCATTCTGAGCTCTTGGGATATGCTCCATTTGTAGGCCGTCAAAGTGCTCTTCTAGCTTCCTCACTTCATCAACATACGCTTCCATCAACGGACTCTGGTAGTTCTTGTTCACTTGTCGGACGACAAGCTGTGAGTCACCCCTGACAATGAGTTTCTTAATTCCAAGGTCTGCTGCGATTCTGAGACCGGCAAGCAATCCTTCATACTCTGCAGTATTGTTGGTTGCTTGCTCTTTGGGAAAGTGCATCTGGACTACGTACTTGAGGTGCTCTCCGGTGGGTGCGACAAGCAGCACGCCTGCACCGGCGCCTTGCAGCGAGAAGGCACCATCAAAGTACATCAGCCACTCTTTGTTTGCCTCTTTGACGGGGATGCTCGTTTCTGGAATTTCTTCATCTGGGGTTGGCGTCCACTCTGCTATGAACTCTGCCAATGCTCTGCTTTGGATAGTTGAAGTGCTCTCAAACTTGAGGCCAAAGCTTGACAGTTCCAGCGCCCACTCGACAATCCTGCCCGTTGCTTCTGGATTTTGCAGTATCCTCTTCAGCGGAAAGCGAGTGACGACTGTGATCTCATGTGCTTGGAAGTAATGGCGCAGCTTTCTCGAGGCCATGAGGAGGCCGAAACACAACTTCTGCACACCAGAGTACCTTGATCTAGCCCCCTGCAGAAGAGAACTGACAAAGTAAACTGGGCGCTGCACCATTCTCCTTGGCATCTTATCATGTTCCTGCGCAAACCCATGTTTGTCGGGACCAGAGCTTGTCGACGAAGCCCCCTGCTTGTCGCTGGATGGATCTGCCGTGGTTGCTGGCTCATCATACGCCTCCCTCTCCGCCACTAACGCAGCACTAACCACTTGATTGGTTGCCGCTATATACAGCAGCAACTTCTCTTGCGGCTTAGGTGCGACAAGCGTTGGAGTGGAGGACAGGTATCTCTTCAAGTCCTGCAGCGCAGCCTCCGCTAACGGAATCCATTTCATTGGACCTGCCTTTTTCAAAATTTTGAAAAATGGTAGGGCACGCTCAGCAGATCTAGAGATAAACCTGCTGAGAGCAGCCACGCAACCGGCAAGCCTTCGTACATCCTTGACGCGCTTTGGTGCATCGATCTGCTCAATGGCTTTGATCTTGTCGGGATTGGCTTCAATTCCCCGCTGAGACACGAAGAACCCGAGAAGCTTGCCGGAAGGGACTCCAAACACGCACTTCTCGGGGTTAAGCTTGAGGTTGATCTTGCGCAGGTTTGCAAATGTTTCGTCTAAATCTTGAATCAGGGTCGCCTTGTTCTTGCTCTTGACCACTATGTCATCCATGTAAGCTTCCACATTTCTGTGTATTTGCGGCTCAAAAGCATGGTGGACTACCCTTGCGAATGTTGAACCAGCATTCTTCAAACCGAAAGGCATCCGTACGAAGCAGTACGTGCCACACAGGGTGATAAATGTGGTTTTCTCTTCATCTTCTTCTGCCATGAAGATCTGATGGTATCCTGAGTATGCATCAAGAAATGAAAGCAAATCACATCCGGCTGTGGAGTCAACAATCTGGTCAATACGCGGCAAGGGAAATGGGTCTTTGGGACAAGCTTTATTAACATCAATGAAGTCAATACAAAGTCTCCATTTCCCGTTAGCTTTGCGCACAACAACAGGATTGGCCAACCACGTGGGATGGAGTACTCCTCTGACAAGGCCTGCTGCTTCCAACTTCTTGATTTCTTCTGCGATGAATTCTTGGCGCTCTACTGCCTGCTTCCTGACTCTCTGCTTCACGGTCCGCGCATGAGGACAGACGGCAAGGTGGTGCTCAATCACTTTCCTGGGAACACCGGGGATATCAGACGGTTGCCACGCAAACACGTCGACATTCGCCCGCAGGAAAGCAACAAGCGCGCTTTCCTATTTGGGGTCAAGAGTGGCGCTGATGGTGAAGGTACCACCAGTGCCATCCTCCTTGGCGGACACCTTCTTTGTCTCAGGTGGAGCTGCCATTGCCTTCTTACACTTGCCGGTGGAGCTCGATGGTGCGTCCTCGACGGTAGCGCAGCACTTCGAAGAAGTGCGCTTGCCGGAGTGGGCATCAGAGCTCTTGCCGGACTTGGTCTTCTTCTTCCCCCCGGGAGCTTCAGCGGCAAGTGTCCTTCGTTCTGCTGCGGCTGCGGCTTCCCGGTAGATCTTGTCGGCATAGATAAGAGCATCCTTCTTGTCGCCAGGGACAGAGATGACACTTATTTGGCCTGGCATTTTCAGTACGTTGTACGCATAGTGAGAGGCTGCCATGAACTTGGCGAGTGCCGGACGGCCAAGGATTCCATTGTAAGGTAATGGAAAGTCAGCAACGTCAAACGTGACCCTCTCAGTCCTGAAGTTCAGCTCACTGCCAAATGTTACCGGCAACGTGAACTTTCCCTTTGGCTTGCTCCTTCCCGGGTTGATTCCTTGAAATGTGCCGGTCTCTTCGAGCTCGCTGTCAGGGATCTGGAGCTTCTGGAGCACTGCGGAGGAGATCAGGTTCAAGCTGGCCCCGCCGTCAACTAGCATCTTAGTGACCTTGAGGTTGTGGATTGTTGGTGAAACCAACATCGGCAAGCACCCGACCGCAGTTATGCGATCCGGGTGGTCCTCAATATCAAAGAAGATACCCAAAGATGTCGGGGAAACTGATCCACGAACACCTATGGGGCCGGCGGACCGGGCCCCTTTCGGTTCGGCGGGGGGCGGAGGTCGCACGAAGAGCAGATCGAGGCGAAGCACACGAGCAGTTTACCCAGCTTCGGAGCTCTCCGAAGAGATAACACTCCTACTGCTGCTTGTCTGGTTGTATTATCTGGTGTTCTTGCTCTCGAGCGAGAGAGTGTGATGTTTTCTCGGCATCGAATGAATCGAAGCAAACTGTCCGAACCTTCGAACCCCCTCTACGTTGCACATGGGCCTCCTTTTATACGCTAAAGGGGTCACCGAGAGGTGGCAACGCAGAGGAGGGTAAAAACGTAAAAAGCGAGCTAGTTGATACAGTTGCTTGTACAGTGCACCCTACCTAACCCTGACGGCAGGGGACAAGGGAATTAAATGCCCGTCTGAGTCGCCCGAACAGTGCAGAAAAGGACCGTTAGGGGCGCCACCGTTCGCCACGATGGTGATCTTGTCAGCTTCGCATGCCACTGCGCACCGCTGGCTGCACAGCCTCCCGCCACGCGCGCCCGGAGAGGCCCCCAGAGCGACACGTTGGTGGATGCGCTGGAGCATGGGCGCAGAGTGGCCGCCTGCCGCGGCAAGCGCCTTGCCGCTGTTGTTATCTCGCCGGGTCCAGAAGCTCGTCGCTCACCGGGCCTCGGTGTACCTTGTTTAGTCTTCCCGGCAAGCTCCTCTTGCCGGGGCCTTGTTGCCTTGCCGGAGCGCGTGGCGTGTCGCGGCAAGTTCCTTGGAGCGCCTTGGTTGGCCTTCCCGGCAAGCTCCTCTTGCCAGGGTCTTGTCTCCTTAGCTTAAATACTTTGTTCTTGGATGGCTCCAAGGGAACCTTGGGGGATCTTGGCGTTCGCCCGGCAAGCCTTTTCCGTGGGGTGCTGCAACTGCCCGTGCACAAGTTCGGGGTACTAGGGTACCCCTATTCTAGTACACCGAAAGGAGCCCCCGGGCCTGGGCCAGACACGGTGCCGAGCGCTGTTGGGCCAGGCCCAAGACAGGGCACGGGCACACGCGGGCTGGGCCACGCCAAATCTTGTTCCGTATCCACCGCGCTCTCCCATAACGGCACGCGTTGAATGCGGCATCGTGGGAGAGATCGTGGGTGGTTGTTTATTTGGAAGGCCGAAATGTCCGCCCCGTCCCTCTTTATAAGCAGAGGAAACAAAGCCAGTTCGTTCCCCCTTGCTGGTTGCTGCTACTCCTTCTTCACAAACTCCGCCGCTCCCCCCTTCTTCTCGAAGCCGAGAGAGCAGCGCTCCGCCCCCCCCCCCATTGCCACCAGCATCACCACGCCGTCGACCTTCCCCACCACCTCCGCCATGGCCCCGAAAGCCGACAAGGGAAAGGGCGTGAAGTCGGCTGAGGCGCAGCGGCTCGTGGCGCTGCGGAAGGAGCGGGCGATCTTCACCCCCAGCTCGACGTGCAGGAGCTGAGGGAGTACTTCTACCTCTTTTGGGCGACGGAGACGCGTGCGCATCCGCGCACGAGGGTACTCCCGGCCGCTGCCTCGGAGTTGGCTCCAAATGGGTACCCGTTCTTCCCGCTATTCTTCTATTGCGGGCTCTGCCCGCCCTTCTCGGAGTTCCTCTGTGATATTATGAACACATATGGCTTCCGCCTCCTTGACTTCACCCCCAATGCTGTCCTGACCATGGCAGTTTTCGCACACTTGTGCGAAAACTTTGTCGGAGTCCACCCTAGTGTTGCCCTTTTTCGCCACTTCTTCATACCTCGGGTAGAGAGAGGAGAGCCGCTTGCCGGAGGGATTGCCTGGGTCTCGAGAGTCGGCAAGAAAGAGGCGTACTTGGAGGGTGAGCTCCGCAACAAGTGGGAGGAGTGGAGAGCGGAGTGGTGCTGGATCGTTGAGGAGAATCCGCAGCCCTTCACCGCCGTGCTCCAAACTCCAATAGTGCGCGGCAATGACTGGAGCAACGTGGCCCCGGAAGACGAGAGGCTGAAGATCGCCATCACTAGGATTCTTCGCCTCAGGCTTGCCGGGCTCACCGTAGGTGCTGTCGGGGCAGATTTCCTCCGCTGCTGCATTGCCCCCCTGCAGGAGAGGGGGAGGCCCGCCTGGGAATTCAAGAATTTGGCGGACATCATGAGGCTGCGGCCGGGCCTCAACTACAACTTCACCGTCTTGGAGTTGGACGCAATGCTCTTGGAATTATTCAAACGCGACCCCCAGCACCCATTCACACTGCCGAGGGGCGTAGTTCCTTTGTGCAATAACTCTTCGCTTGACCGGATCCGCGCCATGATGCCGTTGTGCGATTCACATGGCATCGTCCCAACTTGGCAAGAGCCTGCGGATGACGTTGTGCGAGCGTTCTTTGACACCTTGGAGGAAGTGCTGGTCCGCGCTGACGAGCAGAAGAGCCTCACCCGTGACACCACCGACGAGGAGCTGCAGCTCATCGCTACTAGAGCGGAAGAGGCTGCGGCCGCAGCTGCTGCGGGTGTGTTTGGGTTTACTGTGGAGGAGGCAGAGGCTGCGGAGGCGGCAAATCTTGCCGAACGCGCGGAGTTCATTGGCAAGGAGGAGCCTGTCGGTTTCGAAGCCGAGCCGAGCGAGGCCGGCGAGGAGGAGGCTGAGCCTTCAGAGAACTTGCCGCAGGCGGAGCACTCGGCCCCGACAAGGAGGCGCCTTCGCAGGGCCGGGGACGCAGCGGGGCGGCAGCCGGCTCCACAGCCACCGAGCCGCACGACGCGCTCTACCGCGGCAAGCAATGTTGCCGCGGGAGCGCCTCACGCAACAGCGGCAACTGGAGCGGGATCTTCCCCGGCCACTGCCACTGCCCCCGCCAAGCGGGCAAGTGATCCTACTACTCCACCTCGCCGCACCGGAGGAGGGCCGGACTTCGATCTTTCCGCGCTCAGCTCCGACGAGGAGGAAGAAGAGTGAGTTTCTTTGGTGCTCTTATAATCCTTCAATCTTGCTGTTTATATCTTGTATCTGACTTGCTCCAATCTGGACTCCTTTCTTTTCAGAACACTGGCCCAGAGAGCGGCGAAGAGGGCCAAGGCCGCGGTGATCATCATCGAGGATGACCCCATCGTGTCAGCAGGAGGTGGGCCCGAGACCACCTTGACGGACCCGGCAATTACCCCTCAGAGCAGCCCCCAGCGCAGCCCCCAGCATAAGTTCAGAGTTTAGCCTTCTGCTGCCGGGCGCACTTGAGTGCCTTTTCCTTTGTTGATATCTTGCTTGTTGACTTGTGCAGGAGCAGAGCAGCCTCATCAGGAGCGCCCGGAGGCCGGTCCCGAAGTGCCACCTGCTTCGACTGCGCCGCCAAGGGAGGAGTCCCCGGCAAGGGAGCGCTCTCCGGCAAGGGGGGACTCTCCGGCAAGGGACGGCACTGCTGATCCTGCGGCGACCGAGGCCGCAACTGAAGATCTTGGCGCAGGTAATCCACTTGCCCAGAAACTTTCCCTTGGGTTCTGCTTCTTCCGTTTTTCCTTTCTTGGATTTTTGATTGATTTTCCTCCCTTCTTCGTTCTTCAGACCCATCTATGGCTGAGCCAATGGAGACAGAGGGCGTCGGCGAGGAAGGTGCTGGTGCTTATGAGACCGCCGGCCAAGAGGCCGCCGGGGCTGCTGCTGCGGAAGCCGGCGAGGGGTCGGGCGATCGCACTGACGACCCTGAGGCCGCAGGAGCGCCGAGCTCTGCGCCGACCGCCGAACCCTCTGCCGCTTCTGCGGAGCCGGACTCCGAGGAGCCCCAGCCCGACGCCTACTTGCAGGCCGGTGACAATATCTTCATCAAGCTACCCTGGGCGTCGAGCTCCAGGGCGCCGGTAGAGGGGGAGACTTTTGATGGGGAGGTGCTCGCCTCTGCTGGACTGTCATTGGTTGACGCGCCCGGCAGCAGTAGTGGTGAGCCTGAGGAGGAGCAGCTGCTGTCACTCTACCGCACCCGGCAAGCCAAGCTGGCTTCCCGGGAAGCGCTTGTCGCGAAGGCGGGAGTTGACATGGAAAAGCGCGCGGAGGAGCTCCGGGGTCAAAATCAAGAAGCTCTCCGGTGCCTGGCGCAGGAGCGGGAGCGAGTCGACGAGGAGCGCACGGCCTTTCTTCTCGAGAAGGCCGAGGCTGAGGAGGAACAAAGGCTGGCTGCCGAGAAGCAGTCCGCGCGGGAAGGTGAACTAGTGCAGCGGAAGGCCAACCTCGACAGCTACGAGGAAGAGCTCACCGAGCATGAGCGAGCACTTGGCGGGGCGCTCAAGGAGGCAAAGGACGCCGCGGCAACTGCAGAGGCCGCCAAGAAAGAGCTAGAGGAGAAGGTGGCGCAGCTGGAGGCCGATATTGGGAAGAGCGGCAAGGAGCTTGCCGCGCTCAAGCGTGAGCGTGAGAAGGATGCTGCCGCCCACGGTGAGCTGCAAGGCCTTCTCGCCGAGAGGGGCAAGGAGCTCAGCGCCGCCAAGGATTCCAAAGCAGACCTGGAGCTGAAGCTGGCCACGCTGACGCAGACACTGGAGGCCGCCAAGGAGCGGGAGAAGACCTTGTCGGAGAAGGTCAAGGCTGACGCGGCGCTGCTGGAGAGCATTGCAATTACCCAGAACTCGTTCAGAGACACAGTGGAGCACTGGACCGAGGGTCTGGTGAACACTGCCGCAGTCATCAACAAGGAGCTGGCGTAGCTGGGGATGGAGGACTTTGGGTATCCTTCCGACGAGAGTCTTCAACCCAGCGCCAAGCTCAGCCTGTTCTTCAAGGGCGTGGCGACGGCACTCCAGCGGCTCCGGGAGAAGATCCCGAAGCAGCTGGCCGACGAATCACGCAAAATCTGCGCTGGGGTTCTCCAGAAGGTGCTGATGAAGGTGGCCTTCCGCAACCCAGGCCTCAGCTTCACCAACGTCCTCAGGTCCTTGCCGCCTGACGCCGATCTGGACGCACTCAAGGCCCTTGTCGCACCCATTGTGGACAAGGTGAGCGAGATCAAGAGAGTCGAGGGCGGACGCGTAGATTAGGCCGCCCATTTCTTCTTTTCCCTTGTCGCTGCTAATCATGTTATGAAAACAGTCTGTTAGAGCTGCGACAAGTTATCTTGTAATATAACTTTATTTCTGTTATCAATTGCAATGTTATTTCCTCTACTAGATTCCTTCCTTTATATGTTTTTACCCTACGCTTCTAGGGAACTTGTCGGCGCAGGCGCCCGAGCCGCGAGCGCTGAGTGCGGAACTTCAGCAGCCTGCTGGCGGCGCTGCTTCCGACAAGAAACCTTGTCGCGACTAGATGCAGCACGCTTAAGCTGTTGAGCGGACTCGAAACAAAGTAAGGGCGCAACTAGCCACGAGTTGGTTCCTCCGCGCACAGGTTTTCCATACAAAGCAGGGTTGTTCGAGGAAGATAACTCAAAAATTTAAAAAAGTGATTGCTCAAACTTTGGCAACTTAGCTTTTCTGTCATTTGCTTCCCGGTAAGGCAAGTCTTTGCTTGAACGACGCCTGGCCCATACCACAATCTTCTCCTTCCCCCCCGGCAAACTTGTGTGCGAGAGAACCTTCTTTTCCTTTAAAAGAAAAAGAAAGAAGAGAAAATAATAATATGGAGCTCTTCGGCTCGTTACTGCTTACCGGATGTAGGTGCTGCACAAAGTGTCAGATAATCGCATGCAAGAAAGGAACTAATGCATGAAATGGACAAGCTGTGCGGAGCACATGGGGTTTTACTTATGCACGGGATCTGCGCCCGGCTTTGTACAAAGGATTACATGCAACAGCGGCAAGACTTGTACAAAAGGTGGTTGCCGGAACGGGTTCCGGCAACCGCGCCTTATGGGAAAAACTTACGAAGATGTTCTATGTTCCAGGAGTTGCTCACCGGAATGCCATCTTCGGTCTCAAGGCGGACAGCACCAGGCCTTGTGACTCGTCTCGCCCGATAAGGGCCTTCCCACTTCGGCGTCAACTTGTTGGAATTCTTGGCGGACTGAACGCGCCGAAGAACAAGGTCGCCTTCCTCGAAGCTTCTGGCTTTAACTTTGCGGCTATGATAGCGGCACAAAGCTTGCTGGTATCGAGCAGCTCGTACAGCAGCCTGAAGTCGATCTTCCTCAAGGAGCAGCGCATCGTCTTGCCGCAGCTGTTCTTGCTCAAGCTCATCATAAGCGAGTACTCGAGGTGATCCGTATACGAGTTCCGTGGGGAGAACTGCCTCTGCTCCATAGACTAGAGCGAAAGGTGTCTGGCCAGTGGCTCGATTTGGCGTCATTCTGATCGACCAAGGAACCACCGGCAGCTCCTCGATCCAGTTCCTTCCGCACCTGTGCAGCCTGTCGAAAGTTCTGGTCTTGAGCCCGCGCAGCACTTCAGCATTTGCCCTCTCTGCTTGACCGTTGCTTCTTGGATGAGCAATAGAAGCGAAGCAGACCTTGGCGCCAAGGTCTTGGACGTACTGCATGAAGGTGCGGCTCGTGAATTGCATGCCGTTGTCGGTGATGATCCTGTTAGGGATCCCGAAACGGCAAACAATCGACGTGAAGAACTTGACTGCTGACTGTGCTGTCACCTTCCTTACTGGCTGCACTTCCGGCCACTTTGTGAACTTGTCAATTGCGACGTACAAGTACTCAAAGCCCCCGACAGCTCGGGGGAAGGGGCCGAGGATATCGAGCCCCCATACCGAAAATGGCCAGGATAAAGGGATTGTCTGGAGAGCTTGAGCTGGCTGGTGTATCTGTTTGGAGTGGAACTGGCATGCTTCACACTTGGTTACTTGTGCAGTTGCATCCTGGAGGGCTGTCGACCAAAAGAAACCTTGCCGGAAAGCTTTGCCGGCAAGTGCTCTTGCGCCAATGTGGTGGCCACATATGCCTCCATGTATCTCCGCCAACAGCTTTTGTCCATCTTCATGGCGAATACACTTCAATTTCACGCCGTTGAGTCTTCTTCTGTACAGTAAGCCATCGACAAACTGGTACATACTTGACTGCCGGGCTACTCTTTCCGCTTCTTCTTGTTCTTCGGGAAGTTCTCCTGTCTGAAGGAAGTGGACAATCTGCTGTGCCCATGCTAGAGCTTGTGGATCGACAACAAGGACTAAAGGCGCATCTGCTACTGCGGGAACATCCGCTTCCACGGCAAGGACTTGTGGTCCTGCCGGAGCTTGATGTTCCCTGGCAAGCTTGCCGGAGCAAAACTTGTCGGGAGCGTCTGCTTCAACGGAACAAACCATAAGGCTTGCCGGAGCAGACTACCCCTCAGCATCCTTGGTGTTGATCTTGGGGACTTTCTTGGCGGCGGCTTCGGGGAGCTCTGCCGGAAAGTAGTCGCCGGAAACCAACTTCCTCTTTTTGCTTTGTCCAGTTGAGGGCGTTACGGATGGTTGAGTCAATTTAAGCACAAAGATCCCTGGTTCCACAGGTAACTTTAGTGCGGCGCACTTTGACAGGCCATCAGCAATATCATTCTGAGCTCTTGGGATATGCTCCATTTGTAGGCCGTCAAAGTGCTCTTCTAGCTTCCTCACTTCATCAACATACGCTTCCATCAACGGACTCTGGTAGTTCTTGTTCACTTGTCGGACGACAAGCTGTGAGTCACCCCTGACAATGAGCTTCTTAATTCCAAGGTCTGCTGCGATTCTGAGACCGGCAAGCAATCCTTCATACTCTGCAGTATTGTTGGTTGCTTGCTCTTTGGGAAAGTGCATCTGGACTACGTACTTGAGGTGCTCTCCGGTGGGTGCGACAAGCAGCACGCCTGCACCGGCGCCTTGCAGCGAGAAGGCACCATCAAAGTACATCAGCCACTCTTTGTTTGCCTCTTTGACGGGGATGCTCGTTTCTGGAATTTCTTCATCTGGGGTTGGCGTCCACTCTGCTATGAACTCTGCCAATGCTCTGCTTTGGATAGTTGAAGTGCTCTCAAACTTGAGGCCAAAGCTTGACAGTTCCAGCGCCCACTCGACAATCCTGCCCGTTGCTTCTGGATTTTGCAGTATCCTCTTCAGCGGAAAGCGAGTGACGACTGTGATCTCATGTGCTTGGAAGTAATGGCGCAGCTTTCTCGAGGCCATGAGGAGGCCGAAAAGCAACTTCTGCACACCAGAGTACCTTGATCTAGCCCCCTGCAAAAGAGAACTGACAAAGTAAACTGGGCGCTGCACCATTCTCCTTGGCATCTTATCATGTTCCTGCACAAACCCATGTTTGTCGGGACCAGAGCTTGTGGACGAAGCCCCCTGCTTGTCGCTGGATGGATCTGCCGTGGTTGTTGGCTCATCATCCGCCTCCCTCTCTGCCACTAACGCAGCACTAACCACTTGATTGGTTGCCGCTATATACAGCAGCAACTTCTCTTGCGGCTTAGGTGCGACAAGCGTTGGAGTGGAGGACAGGTATCTCTTCAAGTCCTTCAGCGTAGCCTCCGCTTCCGGAGTCCATTTCATTGGACCTGCCTTTTTCAAAATTTTGAAAAATGGCAGGGCGCGCTCAGCAGATCTAGAGATAAACCTGCTGAGAGCAGCCACGCAACCGGCAAGCCTTCGTACATCCTTGATGCGCTTTGGTGCATCGATCTGCTCAATGGCTTTGATCTTGTCGGGATTGGCTTCAATTCCCCGCTGAGACACGAAGAACCCGAGAAGCTTGCCGGAAGGGACTCCAAACACGCACTTCTCGGGGTTAACCTTGAGGTTGATCTTGTGCAGGTTTGCAAATGTTTCGTCTAAATCTTGAATCAGGGTCGCCTTGTTCTTGCTCTTGACCACTATGTCATCCATGTAAGCTTCCACATATCTGTGTATTTGCGGCTCAAAAGCATGGTGGACTACCCTTGCGAATGTTGAACCAGCATTCTTCATACCGAAAGGCATCCGTATGAAGCAGTACGTGCCACACGGGGTGATAAATGCGGTTTTCTCTTCATCTTCTTCTGCCATGAAGATCTGATGGTATCCACGTGGGATGGAGTACTCCTCTGACAAGGTCTGCTGCTTCCAACTTCTTGATTTCTTCTGCGATGAATTCTTGGTGCTCTACTGCCTGCTTCCTGACTCTCTGCTTGACGGGCCGCGCATGAGGACAGACGGCAAGGTGGTGCTCAATCACTTTCCTGGGAACACCGGGGATATCAGACGGTTGCCACGCAAACACGTCGACATTTGCCCGCAGGAAAGCAACGAGCGCGCTTTCCTATTTGGGGTCAAGAGTGGCGCTGATGGTGAAGGTACCACCAGTGCCATCCTCCTTGGTGGACACCTTCTTAGTCTCAGGTGGAGCTGCCATTGCCTTCTTACACTAGAATAGGGGTACCCTAGTACCCCGAACTTGTGCACGGGCAGTTGCAGCACCCCGCGGCAAAGGCTTGCCGGGCGAACGCCAAGATCCCCCAAGGTTCCCTTGGAGCTATCCAAGAACAAAGTATTTAAGCTAAGGAGACAAGACCCCGGCAAGAGGAGCTTGCCGGGAAGGCCAACCCAGGCGCTCCAAGGAACTTGCCGCGACGCGCCACGCGCTCCGGCAAGGCAACAAGGCCCCGGCAAGAGGAGCTTGCCGGGAAGACTAAACAAGGTACACCGAGGCCCGGTGAGCGACGAGCTTCTGGACCCGGCGAGATAACAACAGCGGCAAGGCGCTTGCCGCGGCAGGCGGCCACTCTGCGCCCACGCTCCAGCGCATCCACCAACGTGTCGCTCTGGGGGCCTCTCTGGGCGCGCGTGGCGGGAGGCTGTGCAGCCAGCGGTGCGCAGTGGCATGCGAAGCTGACAAGATCGCCATCGTGGCGAACAGTGGCGCCCCTAACGGTCCTTTTCTGCACTGTTCGGGCGGCTCAGACGGGCATTTAATGCCCTTGTCCCCTACCGTCAGGGTTAGGTAGGGTGCACTGTACAAGCAACTGTATCAACTACCTCGCTTTTTACGTTTTTACCCTCCTCTGCGTTGCCACCTGTCGGTGACCCCTTTAGCGTATAAAAGGAGGCCCATGTGCAACGTAGAGGGGGTTCGGTGGTTCGGACAGTTTGCTTCGATTCATTCGATGCCGAGAAAACATCACACTCTCTCGCTCGAGAGCAAGAACACCAGATAATACAACCAGACAAGTAGCAGTAGGAGTGTTATCTCTCCGGAGAGCTCCGAAGCTGGGTAAACTGCTCGTGTGCTTCGCCTCGATCTGCTCTTCGTGCAACCTCCGCCCCCCGCCGATCCGAAAGGGGCCCGGTCCGCCGGCCCCATAGGTGTTCGTGGATCAGTTTCCCTGACATCTTTGGCGCGCCAGGTAGGGGGTGTTGAGGTTGTGTGAACCAGATCCGGCGTTCAAATGAGCTAGATTTTTATTCCCTTCATCAACATGCCACTGAAGAAGAAGACTTCGGCGGCAGCCGCTCCATCCACGTCACTTCCGCCACCGTTGGAGCAAACGAGTGGTGGGATGGACACCGGCGGAAGAAAGGACGTCGACGAGGAAGCCCATGATGCCGCCAGGTCCAAGAACAAGGCTGCACAAACCTCGGCGACTGTACATGTTCCGCGCCACTCTCAGGAGGCGCAAGATCAACAGCGTCATGGCACTAGCAGTGCCATACGCATGATAGCCCAAGACCAAGCTGGTGGATCTCGGGGCGCCCAAGACCAGCATGCACGCCAGTGTGCTGGCACGAGCGGGGCATGGTCGCCTGGACGGGATACTGCTCCTTCTAACATAGTAAGAAGTTCGAGCACGTCCCGCTCCTCGCGCCGTCCGCCACTGCTACCCACCACTCCAGCAGAAGCTTTGGCACGAGCTCAACTTCTCCTAGATTACCCTCCGACGTCGGACAAGATCGACGAATGGAGGGCCACCATTCAGAGTCTCATCGGCTACGCTAACGGTGACACTCCACGGCGGCCAAGCGCGTCGCCGCCGCGGCAGGACCGCCGGACGCGAGCCGGTGGCGACGAAACGGGCGAAGGTGCAACTACCATGCAATCACCGCCCCGAAGGCCAAGATCGCCGACTCACCGGATCCACCCCGACAGCGACTCCACTGCATCGTCGGATCCACGAGCTCGTCGCGATCAGCGCCAAGTTCTTCATGATCGACAACAAGAAGACGCTCGAACCCGCATCGAGCGCCAAAGAGAAGTGTGGCGTCAATCCGACAAGCGTGCTGGGCCGTCTGTTGACATGCATGCGCCAGGGGAACCAGGCGATCTGCCGTACGCGGTAGGTTGTCCTGCGTTCACTCGTGAGCTGCGGCAAGTCCAGTGGCCCAGCACAAAGAACTTCAAGCCAGACGTACCGGAGAAATACGACGGCAAGACGCATCCGTCAGAGTTCCTCAGCATCTACACCATTGCGGTACAAGCTGCCGGGGGACGAGATGACAAGATCCTTGCCAACTACTTCCCGCTGGTGCTCAAGCCCAACGTCAGATCCTGGCTCATGCACTTGCCGGACAACTCCATATCCTCTTGGGCTGATCTGTGCCATCAGTTTGTCGGCGCCTTTACCGGCGGACACAAGCCTCATGGCCAGGAGAGTGATCTTCATCTGCTCGCCCAGAAGGAAGGAGAGCCCCTGCACAAGTACATTCAGAGATTCAGTAGCGTGCAGCACAACATCCCAGACGTCCACCCTGCCGCGGTGATCAGCTCGTTCCATCAGAACGTGCGGAACCGCAGGATGCGGGAGGAAATGGCGATGTGCAAGATCAGGGACGTCAGTGAGTTATATGCACTGTCCGACAAGTGTGCGCGTGCTGAGGAAGGGAGGAGACTCCCCGGAGAAAATATAGGAGCGGGGGGATCTGACAGTGAAGATGCTGCCCCGACAAGGAAAAACCGGCGGCGGAACAACAGAACGAGGAAAGGCAAAGAAGTGCTAGTTGTTGAGCAGTCCGGCAACGGTGGTAGCGCCAAGGAAGCCAAAGCTGGTGACTCCGGTAAGGAGGTTGCCGCGGAGGCAGCAGTCGCCGACAAGCAGGACAGCCCCAACAAGCAATATTGCAAGATCCACCGCACCAAGGGCCATGATCTCCAGAACTGTAAGAAAGTCGAACAGCTTGTTGAGCAACAGAAAGCTGAATACGAGCGGCGCGACAAGGAGAAGGCCCAGGAAGGAGCTGGTGGATCCGGCAAGAAACGTCCCGGCCGAGGAGGACGCCGCGGCAAGGCCAAGCAGCGGCAAGGAGACAGACCTCCTCGCGGCCCCGACAAGGATGAAGATGACGGCGACGATGAAGATATGGATGTTGAGGAGACTGATGAGCAGGAGTTCCAGAAAGCCACAGAGGTCCTGTGCGGTGACAGTGGTGCTTCTCTGCATGCCTCGCACCGCCAGCTCAAGCAGTGGGTGCGGGAAGTTAATGCAGCAGAACCACCCGTCGAGTCATGCAAGCCTCTGAAATGGTCTGGCACGCCTATCATCTTTGATATTAAGGACCACCCGGATCGCATAACTGCGGTCGGGTGCTTGCCGATGTTGGTTTCACCAACAATCCGCAACCTCAAGGTCACTAAGATGCTAGTTGACGGCGGGGCCGGCTTGAACCTGATCTCCTCCGCGGTGCTCCAGAAGCTCCAGATCCCTGACAGCGAGCTCGAAGAGACCGGCACATTTCAAGGAATCAACCCGGGAAGGAGCAAGCCAAAGGGAAAGATCACGTTGCCGGTAACATTTGACAGTGAGCTGAACTTCAGGACTGAGAGGGTTACGTTTGACGTTGCCGACTTTCCATTACCTTACAATGGAATCCTTGGCCATCCGGCACTCGCCAAGTTCATGGCAGCCTCTCACTATGCGTACAACGTACTGAAAATGCCAGGCCCAATAAGTGTCATCTCTGTCCCTGGCGACAAGAAGGATGCTCTTATCTGTGCCGACAAGATCTACCGGGAAACCGCAGCCGCAGCAGAACAAAGGACACTTGCCGGTGAAACTCCCGGGGGGAAGAAGAAGACCAAGTCTGGCAAGAGCTCTGATGCCCACTCCGGCAAGCGCACTTCTTCGGAGTGCTGCGCTACCGTCGAGGACGCACCATCGAGCTCCACCGGCAAGTGTAAGAAGGCAATGGCAGCTCCACCTGAGACTAAGAAGGTGTCCGCCAAGGAGGATGGCACTGGTGGTACCTTCACCATCAGCGCCACTCTTGACCCCAAATAGGAAAGCACGCTCGTTGCTTTCCTACGGGCGGATGTCGACGTGTTTGCGTGGCAACCGTCTGATATCCCCGGTGTTCCCAGGAAAGTGATTGAGCACCACCTTGCCGTCTGTCCTCATGCGCGGCCCGTCAAGCAGAGAGTCAGGAAGTAGGCAGTAGAGCGCCAAGAATTAATCGCAGAAGAAATCAAGAAGTTGGAAGCAGCAGGCCTTGTCAGAGGAGTACTCCATCCCACGTGGTTGGCCAATCCTGTTGTTGTGCGCAAAGCTAACGGGAAATGGAGACTTTGTATTGACTTCACTGATGTTAATAAAGCTTGTCCCAAAGACCCATTTCCCTTGCCGCGTATTGACCAGATTGTTGACTCCACAGCCGGATGTGATTTGCTTTCATTTCTTGATGCATACTTAGGATACCATCAGATCTTCATGGCAGAAGAAGATGAAGAGAAAACCGCATTTATCACCCCGTGTGGCACGTACTGCTTCGTACGGATGCCTTTCGGTTTGAACAATGCTGGTTCAACATTCGCAAGGGTAGTCCACCATGCTTTTGAGCCGCAAATACACAGAAATGTGGAAGCTTACATGGATGACATAGTGGTCAAGAGCAAGAACAAGGCGACCCTGATTCAAGATTTAGATGAAACATTTGCAAACCTGCGCAAGATCAACCTCAAGCTTAACCCCGAGAAGTGCGTGTTTGGAGTCCCTTCCGGCAAGCTTCTCGGGTTCTTCGTGTCTCAGCGGGGAATTGAAGCTAATCCCGACAAGATCAAAGCCATTGAGCAGATCGATGCACCAAAGCGCGTCAAGGATGTACGAAGGCTTGCCGGTTGCGTGGCTGCTCTCAGCAGGTTTATCTCTAGATCTGCTGAGCGCGCCCTGCCATTTTTCAAAATTTTGAAAAAGGCAGGTCCAATGAAATGGACTCCGGAAGCGGAGGCTGCGCTGCAGGACTTGAAGAGATACCTGTCCTCCACTCCAACGCTTGTCGCACCTAAGCCGCAAGAGAAGTTGCTGCTGTATATAGCGGCAACCAATCAAGTGGTTAGTGCTGCGTTAGTGGCGGAGAGGGAGGCGGATGATGAGCCAGCAACCACGGCAGATCCATCCAGCGACAAGCAGGGGGCTTCGTCGACAAGCTCTGGTCCCGACAAACATGGGTTTGCGCAGGAACATGATAAGATGCCAAGGAGAATGGTGCAGCGCCCAGTTTACTTTGTCAGTTCTCTTCTGCAGGGGGCTAGATCAAGGTACTCTGGTGTGCAGAAGTTGCTTTTCGGCCTCCTCATGGCCTCGAGAAAGCTGCGCCATTACTTCCAAGCACATGAGATCACAGTCGTCACTCGCTTTCCGCTGAAGAGGATACTGCAAAATCCAGAAGCAACGGGCAGGATTGTCGAGTGGGCACTGGAACTGTCAAGCTTTGGCCTCAAGTTTGAGAGCACTTCAACTATCCAAAGCAAAGCATTGGCAGAGTTCATAGCAGAGTGGACGCCAACCCCAGATGAAGAAATTCCAGAAACGAGCATCCCCGTCAAAGAGGCAAACAAAGAGTGGCTGATGTACTTTGATGGTGCCTTCTCGCTGCAAGGCGCCGGTGCAGGCGTGCTGCTTGTCGCACCCACCGGAGAGCACCTCAAGTACGTAGTCCAGATGCACTTTCCCAAAGAGCAAGCAACCAACAATACTGCAGAGTATGAAGGATTGCTTGCCGGTCTCAGAATCGCAGCAGACCTTGGAATTAAGAAGCTCATTGTCAGGGGTGACTCACAGCTTGTCGTCCGACAAGTGAACAAGAACTACCAGAGTCCGTTGATGGAAGCGTATGTTGATGAAGTGAGGAAGCTAGAAGAGCACTTTGACGTCCTACAAATGGAGCATATCCCAAGAGCTCAGAATGATATTGCTGATGGCCTGTCAAAGTGCGCTGCACTAAAGTTACCTGTGGAACCAGGGATCTTTGTGCTTAAGTTGACTCAACCATCTGTAACGCCCTCAACTGGACAAAGCAAAAAGAGGAAGTTGGTTTCCGGCGACTACTTTCCGGCAGAGCTCCCCGAAGCCGCCGCCAAGAAAGTCCCCAAGATCAACACCAAGGATGCTGAGGGGCAGTCTGCTCCGGCAAGCCTTATGGTTTGTTCCGTTGAAGCAGACGCTCCCGACAAGTTTTGCTCCGGCAAGCTTGCCGGGGAACATCAAGCTCCGGCAGGACCACAAGTCCTTGCCGTGGAAGCGGATGTTCCTGCAGCAGCAGATGCGCCTTTAGTCCTTGTTGTCGAGCCGCAAGGTCCAGCATGGGCACAGCAGATTGTCCACTTCCTTCAGACAGGAGAACTTCCCGAAGAACAAGAAGAAGTGGAAAGAGTAGCCCGGCAGTCAAGTATGTACCAGTTTGTCGATGGCTTACTATACAGAAGAAGACTCAACGGCGTGAAATTGAAGTGTATTCGCCGCGAAGATGGACAAAAGCTGTTGGCGGAGATACATGGAGGCATATGTGGCCACCACATTGGTGCAAGAGCACTTGCCGGCAAAGCTTTCCGGCAAGGTTTCTTTTGTCCGACAGCCCTCCAGGATGCAACTGCACAAGTAACCAAGTGTGAAGCGTGCCAGTTCCACTCCAAACAGATACACCAGCCAGCTCAAGCTCTCCAGACAATCCCTTTATCCTGGCCAGTTTCAGCCTGGGGGCTCGATATCCTCGGCCCCTTCCCCCGAGCTATCGGGGGCTTTGAGTACTTGTACGTCGCAATCGACAAGTTCACAAAGTGGCCGGAAGTGCAGCCAGTAAGGAAGGTGACAGCACAGTCAGCAGTCAAGTTCTTCAGGTCGATTGTTTGCCGTTTCGGGATCCCTAACAGGATCATCACCGACAACGGCACGCAATTCACGAGCCGCACCTTCATGCAGTACGTCCAAGACCTTGGCGCCAAGGTCTGCTTCGCTTCTGTTGCTCATCCAAGAAGCAACGGTCAAGCAGAGAGGGCAAATGCTGAAGTGCTGCGCCGGCTCAAGACCAGAACTTTTGACAGGCTGCACAGGTGCGGAAGGAACTGGATCGAGGAGCTGCCGGTGGTTCTTTGGTCGATCAGAATGATGCCAAATCGAGCCACTGGCCAGACACCTTTCGCTCTAGTCTATGGAGCAGAGGCAGTTCTCCCCACGGAACTCGTATACGGATCACCTCGAGTACTCGCTTATGATGAGCTTGAGCAAGAACAGCTGTGGCAAGACGACGCGCTGCTCCTTGAGGAAGATCGTGTTCAGGCTGCTATACGAGCTGCTCGATACCAGCAAGCTTTGCGCCGCTATCATAGCCGCAAAGTTAAAGCCAGAAGCTTCGAGGAAGGCGACCTTGTTCTTCGGCGCGTTCAGTCCGCCAAGAATTCCAACAAGTTGACGCCGAAGTGGGAAGGCCCTTATCGGGTGAGACGAGTCACAAGGCCTGGTGTTGTCCGCCTTGAGACCGAAGATGGCATTCCGGTGAGCAACAACTGGAACATAGAACATCTTCGTAAGTTTTTCCCATAAGGCGCGGTTGCCGGAACCCGTTCCGGCAACCACCTTTTGTACAAGTCTTGCCGCTGTTGCATGTAATCCTTTGTACAAAGCCGGGCGCAGATCCCGTGCATAAGTCAAACCCCATGTGCTCCGCACAGCTTGTCCATTTCATGCGTTAGTTCCTTTCTTGCACGCGATTATCTGACACTTTGTGCAGCACCTACATCCGGTAAGCAGTAACGAGCCGAAGAGCTCCATATTATTATTTTCTCTTCTTTCTTTTTCTTTTAAAGGAAAAGAAGGTTCTCTCGCACACAAGTTTGCCGGGGGGGGGGGGGGGAGAAGATTGTGGTATGGGCCAGGCGTCGTTCAAGCAAAGAATTGCCTTACCGGGAAGCAAATGACAGAAAAGCCAAGTTGCCAAAGTTTGAGCAATCACTTTTTTAAATTTTTGAGTTATCTTCCTCGAACGACCCTGCTTTGTATGGAAAACCTGTGCGTGGAGGAACCAACTCGTGGCTAGTTGCGCCCTTACTTTGTTTCGAGTCCGCTCAACAGCTTAAGCGTGCTGCATCTAGTCGCGACAAGGTTTCTTGTCGGAAGCAGCGCCGCCAGCAGGCTGCTGAAGTTCCGCACTCAGCGCTCGCGGCTCGGGCGCCTGCGCCGACAAGTTCCCTAGAAGCGTAGGATAAAAACATACAAAGGAAGGAATCTAGTAGAGGAAATAACATTGCAATTGA
The DNA here is from genome assembly GCF_002162155.2 of Triticum dicoccoides. Lineage (NCBI taxonomy): Eukaryota > Viridiplantae > Streptophyta > Magnoliopsida > Poales > Poaceae > Triticum > Triticum dicoccoides. The sequence goes on along the minus strand of NC_041390.1, from coordinate 526,565,879 downwards.
TAACAGAAATAAAGTTACAAGATAACTTGTCGCAGCTCTAACAGACTGTTTTCATAACATGATTAGCAGCGACAAGGGAAAAGAAGAAATGGGCGGCCTAATCTACGCGTCCGCCCTCGACTCTCTTGATCTCGCTCACCTTGTCCACAATGGGTGCGACAAGGGCCTTGAGTGCATCCAGATCGGCGTCAGGCGGCAAGGACCTGAGGACGTTGGTGAAGCTGAGGCCTGGGTTGCGGAACGCCACCTTCATCAGCACCTTCTGGAGAACCCCAGCGCAGATTTTGCGCGATTCGTCGGCCAGCTGCTTCGGGATATTCTCCCAGAGCCGCTGGAGCGCCGTCGCCACGCCCTTGAAGAACAGGCTGAGCTTGGCGCTGGGTTGAAGACTCTCGTCGGAAGGATACCCAAAGTGCTCCATCCCCAGCTGCGCCAGCTCCTCATTGATGACTGCGGCAGTGTTCACCAGACCCTCGGTCCAGTGCTCCATTGTGTCTCTGAACGAGTTCTGGGTAACTGCAATGCTCTCCAGCAGCGCCGCGTCAGCCTTGACCTTCTCCGACAAGGTCTTCTCCCGCTCCTTGGCGGCCTCCAGCGTCTACATCAGCGTGGCCAGCTTCAGCTCCAGGTCTGCTTTGGAATCCTTGGCGGCGCTGAGCTCCTTGCCCCTCTCGGCGAGAAGGCCTTGCAGCTCACCGTGGGCGGTAGCATCCTTCTCACGCTCACGCTTGAGTGCAGCAAGCTCCTCGCCGCTCTTCCCAATATCGGCCTCCAGCTGCGCCACCTTCTCCTATAGCTCTTTCTTGGCGGCCTCTGCAGTTGCCGTGGCGTCCTTTGCCTCCTTGAGCGCCCCGCCAAGTGCTCGCTCACGCTCGGCGAGCTCTTCCTCGTAGCTGTCGAGGTTGGCCTTCCGCTGCACTAGTTCACCTTCTCGCGCGGACTGCTTCTCGGCAGCCAGCCTTTGTTCCTCCTCAACCTCGGCCTTCTTGAGAAGAAAGGCCGTGCGCTCCTCGTCGACTCGCTCCCGCTCCTGCGCCAGGGACCGGAGAGCTTCTTGATTTTGACCCCGGAGCTCCTCCGCGCGCTTTTCCATGTCAACTCCCACCTTCGCGACAAGCGCTTCCCGGGAAGCCAGCTTGGCTTGCCGGGTGCGGTAGAGTGACAGCAGCTTCCGCAGCAGCTGCTCCTCCTCAGGCTCGCCACTGCTGCTGCCGGGCGCGTCAACCAATGACAGTCCAGCAGAGGCGAGCACCTCCCCGTCAAAAGTCTCCCCCTCGACCGGCGCCCTGGAGCTCGACGCCCAAGGTAGCTTGATGAAGATATTGTCACCGGCCTGCAAGTAGGCGCCGGGCTGGGGCTCCTCGGAGTCCGGCTCCGCAGAAGCGGCAGAGGGTTCGGCGGTCGGCGCAGCGCCCGGCGCTCCTGCGGCCTCAGGGTTGTCAGTGCGATCGCCCAACCCCTCGCCGGCTTTCGCAGCAGCAGCCCCGGCGGCCTCCTCGCCGGCGGTCTCATCAGCACCGGCACCTTCCTCGCCGGTGCCCTCTGTCTCCATTGGCTCAGCCATAGATGGGTGTGAAGAACGAAGAAGGGAGGAAAATCAATCAAAAATCCAAGAAAGGAAAAACGGAAGAAGCAGAACCCAAGGGAAAGTTTCTGGGCAAGTGGATTACCTGCGCCAAGATCTTCAGTTGCGGCCTCGGTCGCCGCAGGATCAGCAGTGCCGTCCCTTGCCGGAGAGTCCCCCCTTGCCGGAGAGTGCTCCCTTGCCGGGGACTCCTTCCTTGGCGGCGCAGTCGAAGCAGGTGGCACTTCGGGACCGGCCTCCGGGCGCTCCTGATGAGGCTGCTCTGCTCCTGCACAAGTCAACAAGCAAGATATTAACAAAGGAAAAAGCACTCAAGCGCGCCCGGCAGCAGAAGGCTAAACTCTAAACTTACGCTGGGGACTGCGTTGGGGGCTGCTCTGAGGGGTAATTGCCGGGTCCGTCAAGGTGGTCTCGGGCCCACCTCCTGCTGACACGATGGGGTCATCCTCGATGACGATCACCGCGGCCTTGGCCCTCTTCGCTGCTCTCTGGGCCAGTGTTCTGAAAAGAAAGGAGTCCAGATTGGGGCAAGTCAGATACAAGATATAAACAACAAGATTGAAGGATTATAAGAGCACCAAAGAAACTCACTCTTCTTCCTCCTCGTCGGAGCTGAGCGCGGAAAGATCGAAGTCCGGCCCTCCTCCGGTGCGGCGAGGTGGAGGAGTAGGATCCCTTGCCCGCTTGGCGGGGGCAGTGGCGGTGGCCCGGGAAGATCCCGCTCCAGTTGCCGCTGTTGTGTGAGGCGCTCCCGCGGCAGCATTGCTTGCCGCGGTAGAGCACGTCGCGCGGCTCGGTGGCTGTGGAGCCGGCTGCCGCCCCGCTGCGTCCCCGGCCTTGCCAAGGCGCCTCCTTGGCGGGGCCGGGGGCTCCGCCTGTGGCAAGTTCTCTGAAGGCTCAGCCTCCTCCTCGCCGGCCTCGCTCGGCTCGGCTTCGGAACCGGCAGGCTCCTCCTCGCCCATGAACTCCGCGCGTTCGGCAAGGTTTGCCGCCTCCGCAGCCTCCGCCTCCTCCACAGTAAACCCAAACACACCGGCAGCAGCTGCGGCCGCAGCCTCTTCCGCCCTAGTAGCGATGAGCTGCAACTCCTCGTCGGTGGTGTCACGGGTGAGGCTCTTCTGCTCGTCAGCGTGGACCGACACTTCCTCCAAGGTGTCGAAGAACGCTCGCACAACGTCATCCGCAGGCTGTTGCCAAGTTGGGACGATGCCGTGTGAATCACATAACGGCATCATGGCGCGGATCAGGTCAAGCGACGAGTTATTGCACAAAGGAACTACGCCCCTCGGCAGTGTGAATGGGTGCTGGGGGTCGCGTTTGAATAATTCCAAGAGCATTGCGTCCAACTCCAAGACGGTGAAGTTGTAGTTGAGGCCCGGCCGCAGCCTCATGATGTTCGCCGAATTCTTGAATTCCCAGGCGGGCCTCCCCCTCTCCTGCAGGGGGGCAATGCGGCGGCGCAGGAAATCTGCCCCGACAGCACCTACGGTGAGCCCGGCAAGCCTGAGGCGAAGAATCCTAGTGATGGCGATCTTCAGCCTCTCGTCTTCCGGGGCCACGTTGCTCCAGTCATTGCCGCGCACTATTGGAGTTTGGCGCACGGCGGTGAAGGGCTGCGGATTCTCCTCAACGATCCAGCACCACTCCGCTCTCCACTCCTCCCACTTGCTGCGGAGCTCACACTCCAAGTATGCCTCTTTCTTGCCGACTCTCGAGACCCAGGCAATCCCTTCGGCAAGCGGCTCTCCTCTCTCTACCCGAGGTATGAAGAAGTGGCGAAAAAGGGCAACACTAGGGTGGACTCCGACAAAGTTTTCGCACAAGTGTGCGAAAACTGCCATGGTCAGGACAGCATTGGGGGTGAAGTCAAGGAGGCGGAAGCCATATGTGTTCATAATATCACAGAAGAACTCCGAGAAGGGCGGGCAGAGCCCGCAATAGAAGAATAGCGGGAAGAACGGGTACCCATTTGGAGCCAACTCCGAGGCAGCGGCCGGGAGTACCCTCGTGCGCGGATGCGCACGCGTCTCCGTTGCCCAAAAGAGGTAGAAGTACTCCCTCAACTCCTGCACGCCGAGCTGGGGGGTGAAGATCGCCCGCTCCTTCCGCAGCGCCGCGAGCCGCTGCGCCTCAGCCGACTTCACACCCTTTCCCTTGTCGGCTTTCGGGGCCATGGCGGAGGTGGTGGGGAAGGTCGACGGCATGGTGAT